>NW_024429188.1:119128746-119254897 GCF_017639785.1 Mesocricetus auratus | reverse complement strand
GCTCAACTGGCCTGAGCCTCGTCTTTGTGGCTCAGCTTGTTTGAGATACACTCTGAGATGTCTTTACAGCTGATGTATGCTTGGGGAAGGAGAGGGACTAGTCAATTTCAGAGACTTCCTGAAGTTTTTTTGGAGTTATTTTCTTCCCAAGTTTAAGAAGCTTCCTTGAAGGATGGAATTTTTCACCTCTCTTTTAACAGCCATTGTCTTAACAAGCTTCTCTCCAAGTTGGAGGTTTTATATCAAAGGAAATTGTCATACAGGTATCAGGGTGATTGGGAGGCCTGAGGTATGGGCAAATCTGTATCAGATTGTGCCTTAACCAGACCTTCAATACCATCCTCCTCTTGATGCCTTTCCCATCACATATGAAAATAGAAACACTCTTCCAGTATCTGGTCCTACAGGGCCAGCCCCTTCAAAGTGCAGTAAGGATGGAATCCACAGTGTCTGGTGGCATATTGATGATGTCAGAACACAGAGGGTATGGGAGAGCCATGGTGGCCTATGGCTAGGTTAACTCTATATCAGTGACGTCCTTATGAGATGTCATGGTGGCCTGTGGCTGAGTTAACCATGTATCGGTGACGTCCTTATGAGATGTCAGTGGGATCATCCAAGAAGGGACAGGCTCTAAGAACATACCCTGATGCTAAGGGCCTATTTGCAGCAAAGGTATCACTAAAAGTAAATGAATTTTTTTACCTTCCTCCCACTCACCCTCACTTTTAACTGATTGACTGATGAAGACCTTGAACACTTCGAAATTTCCATTACGTCCTGTATGGACAAGGTTGCTCTGTTGGTACAGATCATGCAGTGTTTTGTGTTCTCATTTTTTCCCCTCATTTTTTAAAGCAGAGGCGGCTAAACCTAACCTTAAATTCCTTAGATTGAGAATTCTTTGCTAGGGATTGGATGTAAGCACTGACTGCCATTTCATCTCGGAGGGCTAATGGCTGGATTTTATTGGCCCTTTGAGACGCCCTATCCTATTATTGTTGGAAGAGGGAGGTGCTTAAGTGTTTTTTAGCTTTATTTTATTTAATGTGTATGAGTGTTTTCCCTGTATGTATGTACTCTGCATGTGTTCCCGATGCTCACGAATATCAGAAAAGGGAAGCAGAGCTCCTGGAACTGGAGTTATGGACCATTGTGAGCCACCATGCGAGTGCTGGGAACTGATCCAGGGTCCTCCTCTGCAAGTGCAACAAATGCTCTTAACTTCTGAACCGTCTTTCCAGCCCCTGATGTTGGAATTTTGATCAGGATTGAATTGAGTCTGCAGACTGCTTTTGGCAGTATGGCCATTATTACAGTTAACTTTGCTGATCTATGAGACTAGGGAGTCTCCATCTAGTGTCACTTTAAGCTTCTTCAGTGTTTAAAAATATTAATTGTAGACAACTTTCATTTGATTGACTAGGTTTATTCCAAGGTACTAAATTTTTTTACCATAAAGTTTAATTATTATCCATGTAAAAACTGAGTGAAAATTTTCTTTGAAAAAAATCCATTGGACTTTGAAGACTGAAGCTATTTAGGAGAGGCAGGACCACTGGTAGGTTAAATTATCATATTTTATGTTCTGAAAATAATAGTTGTGGTGATATTGTGTTTGTGCTCTAACAAATACAGCTTGCCTGAAGATCAGAGGGTGGAGCAGGCCACTAGTTAGCCATAGAGGCCAGGTAGTGGTGACTCACACCTTTGATCCCAGCCCTTGGGATCTCATGCCTTTGATCCCAGTACTTGGAAGTCACTGGCCTTTAGTCCCAGCACTAATGAGGTGGAAACAGGAAGTAATATGCTGGGTGGAGAGAGGAATATAAGGCGGGAGGAGACAGGAGCATGACCCTTGGGTCTGAGGATTCTGTAGAGGTAAGAAGTCTCTCTAGTGACTGACTCCTTTACTTCTCAGCATTTACCCCAAAATATGACTCCAGGATTTTATTAGTAAGGCCAACTAGATTTACACTTTAAATAGTCCTATTTATAGGTTTATGGTAAACATACATTTCCTCCCAAGTGACTGAAAATATATATAAAACAAGAAAGGCAAAGAGTAAAGGTCTTCAATAATCTCTAAAAAGAAAACTTTCAGAAATACTCAAAATGACAAAAAGGAATGTTTAGATGGAATTTGAAATTCTTTTCAATTTTATCTTTTGCTCCATTTTTCAAAAATTTAAGTCTTTTTTGGGGGGGACTTTCGAAACACGGTTTCTCTGTAACTTTGGAGGCTGTCCTGGAACTAGCTCTTGTAGACCAGGCTGGTCTCGAACTCACAGAGATCCACCTGCCTCTGCCTCCTGAGTACTGGGATCAAAGGCGTGTGCCACCACAGACTGGCTTACATCTTTTCATCACTTGTTGATAGTATTTTTTATTCTTTGAAAGTTTCATGCATTTACATAATATATATTGCTTTTGTCTGTCCACCACTAACAGAATAAGAGAGAGACTTATTCTTACTTGATGAATGCCTGACCTTAGCTTGCCTTGTTTCTCGCCAACTTTTCTAACTTAAATTATACCATGTGTCTTTTCCTATGCTTTGCCTCTTAGTGATTTATCTTTCTTAATTCTACATATCTTTCTTTCCTTCCTCTGTGGCTGGTTGCGTGACTGGGTGGCTGGACCCTAGCATTCTCTCTCCTCCTTTTCTCACTCCTAGCTCTTCCCTAGATTTCTTCTATTTATTCTCTCTGCCTCCAGCACCACCTATCCTTTCTCTTGCCTAGCTATTGGCCATTCAGCTCTTTATTAGAATAATCAGGTGTCTTATGCAGGCAAAGTAGCACAGCCTTACAGAGTTAAACGAATGCAAACTAAAACAATGCAACACATCATTAAACAAATATTTCATAGCATAAACAAATGTAACACATCTTAAAATAATATTCTATAACATTTGTTATTGGAAAGATACTGATTTTCTATGCTAATTTTTCATTTTCTTTGTTTTGTGTTTTGAGACAAAGTTTCACTGTGTAGTTCTGATTAAGCTAGAAGTTACTATGTGGACCAGGCTGGCCTCCACCTCACACATATTCTCTTGCCTCTGCCTTCCAAGAAATGGGATTAGAGGCATATGTCACCACTCTGCTTGCATGTTAATTTTGAAATTGTGCCACCTTGATGAAAGTGTTTATCAGTTCTAAGAGTTTTCTGGTGGAGTCTTTAAAGTCGTATGCATAGAATCATATCATTTGAAGGTAAGAATACTTTCACTTCTTTCTATTTGTGTCCCTCTGGGACTTTAAGCACTGTATTAAATAAGAGTGGAGAAAGAGAACAACCTCGTCTTATCTCTGATTTTAGTGGATTTTCCCCATTTAGTATAATGATGAGTGTTGTTTTGTTGTGTATAGCTTTTATTAGTTGAGGTATGATATTTATACTTATAACTTCTTCAGGACTTTTTTCATGAAGGGGTGTTGTTGTTTGTCTAAGGCCTGTTCTGCATCTTTTGGGATGATTATGTGATTTCTGTCCCTGAGTTCGTTTATTGATTTATATATGTTGAACAACCACTGCATCCTTAGAATGAAGCCAACTTGATCATGATAAATGGTATTTTTGAGGTTTCTTGAATTCTTTTTGTAAGTACTTTGTTGAGAAATTTTTGTATCTGTGTTCATCAGTAAGATTACCCACCATAGTCTTTGTATGTGTTTATCTGGATCTGATATCAGGGTAAAATTGGCTTTATGAAAGGATTTTGGCAGGGTACCTTTCTCTTCTTTTTTATAAATTAGTTTGAGAAGCATTGGTATTTTTTTCAGTGTTCAGACATTTTAAACTAAATTTATTTATTTATTTTATATCCCCTCCTCTCCTCCTATCCCCTTTCCCACCTCCCCTCCACCCACCTTCCAATCCACTCCTCCTCTGTTTCTGTTTAGGAAAGGGCAGTTCTCCCATGTGTATCAACAAAGGATGGCATATCAAGTTGCAGTAAAACTAAACACCTCCTCATGTATTAAGGCTGGGTAAGGCAACACAATATAATGAATATTGTCCTAAAAGATAGCAAAAGTAATACTCTTAGAAGTCCCCTGAGCAGGCTAAGCTATATAGCTGTCACATGCATACAGAGTTCCTAGTCCCATGTAGGCTCCTGGGTTGTTCACTCTGTGAATTCTATGAGCCCAAGTTAGTTGTTTCTGTGGATTTTCTTGTGACGTCCTTGACCCTTCTAGCTTTTACAATTCCTCCCTGTCTTCATCAGGATTCCCTGAGCTCAGCCTAATGTTTGGTTGTGGACCTCTGCATGTTTCCATCAGTTACTGGATGAAGTTTCTCTGATGACAATTCTCTGATTGACAGGGTTGGTGTCTCAATCCCTCCACTAGAAGGCTTGCGTGGTCACAGGAGCTTGCCAGTTCAGGCTATGTATCCACTGTAGTTAGCAGTCTTAGCTGGGCTCATCCTTGTAGATTCCTGGAAGTTTATCTTGGACCAGGTTTCTACCAAACTCTGAAATGTTCCCCCTTTTATCTCTTTCAGTACTCTCCTCCTCCATCCATACCCCAAACTTATCCCTCATGTTCCCATCTCCACCTGCCCACAGTCAACCCATGAGATGTCTTCTATTTCCCCTTCCCAGGGAAAACCATGCATCCCCCGTTGAGCCTCTACCTACCTTCTCTGGGTCTGTGGATTGTAGCATGGTTATCCTTTACTTTACAGATAATATCCATTTTTGAGTGAGTACATACCATGTTTGTCTTTCTGGGTCTGGTTTACCTCACTCAGGATGTTTTATTTTAGTTACATCCATTTGCCTTCAAATTTCATAATGTCACTTTTAACTGCTTCATAATACTCCACTGTGTAAATGTACCATATTTTCTTTATCCATTCTTCAATAGAGGGACATCTTGGTTGTTTCCAGTTTCTGGCTATTATGAATAAAGTCTCTATTAACATAGTTGAACAAATGTCTCTGTGGTAGCATGGAGTGTCTTTTGGGTATATGCTCAACAGTGGTATAGCTGGATCTTGAAGTGGATCAATTCCCAATTTTCTGAGGAACTGCCATAATGATTTCCAAAGTGATTGTACAAGTTTGCATGTCCACCAGCATTGTAGGAGTGATTCCCTTGCTCTACATTCTCTCCAGCATGAGCTGTCACTTGTGTTTTTTATTTTAGCCATTCTGACAGGTGTAAAATGGAATCTCAGAGTCATTTGCATTTCCCTGATGCCTAAAGGTGCTGAACATCTCTTTAAGTGTTTCTCTGTCATTTGAGATTCTTTGTTGAGAATTCTCTGTCTAGATCTGTATCCCATTTTAATTAGTTTACTTGGTTTTTTGATGTCTAGTTTCTTGAGTTCTTTATATATTTTGGAAATCAGTCCTCTGTCAGATATGGGGTTGTATTGGTAGTTTTGGTTAATTTTTCTTTCCAGTTTTCACCTCCTCCAATCATCATTATTTCTTTACATATACTGATTTGGAGTTTGACTTACTTTTGTTTTTCAGGACTCTAATGTCCATCATTAAGTTGTCTGAGATATCACTTTTTTTATGGAGGCACTTGTAACTATAAACTTCATTCTTAGGGCTGCTTTCATTGTATCTCACAGGTTTTATTGTGTTGTGTTTTACTTTTCATTAGCGTCTATGAATTTTTTTATTTCACTTTTGATATTTTCCACAATTCATTCACCATTCTATAGCGTATTGTTTAATATCATGAGTTTGTAGGTTGTTTTGTTTTGTTTTGCTTTATTCTTCTCATTTTTTGCTCTTTTGAGGACCCATAACCAAGCTCCCAAATAAATCACCCATGAAGACTTTTTATTGTTTATTGAAAGGGGTAAACTAAACTCAAAGGCTTCGCTTTTAGAAATGAAGGGAACAGACCCTCGCTCAGCCCCCTGCTTTAGCAGCCATGACAGACTACAGAAAAGACACGTAGGCCTCTGACACAAGGAAACTCCAGATCCTCTGGCCTCCTGGAGCCTAGGGCCAAAACTGAACACAAAGAAACTCCAGACCCCCCATCCCCAGCCTCCTAGATACATGGTTCCTGGGAACTGTTTGGCCACAAAGGAAACTCCATGAGTGACCAAAACCTCCACTGTAGTCTCCAGGATATAGTTCTGAAAACTATTGGTATCTATGTGCAACAAGCCACCTGCAAGTAACAAGACAATGCCATAAAAACCACAGAGTGTTCCCTCTTAGCACTGACCAATGAAAATAATTGGTACACAGGTATTTCATGACAAAATATGACCTTGAGAAATTCTCCTAATTGTTCCAAAATGTCAACCAATCAGTAATCCTCTAACTTTTGTCTTTAAAACCTAGCAGTAGGCTCCTCTGGCCCTGGCCCTGTGCTTGAGGTGAGTGGGGGCTCTGCTCATCCCCCTGTTTCCTTCTCCCTTGGTGTTCTCTGTGCCTAGAGAGGACCTGCCCCACTGGAAAGGATCACCCTGAGTCTCTCCACACCTCAGCCTTCAGTCCCCTCTGGCTCCTGCCCTGTGCTTGAGGTGAGTTGGGGCTCTGCTCTGGGCCTCAACTCCCAACATCCTCCTGCTGACCTCTCCCTGGGCATGCCCTGCACCTAGAAAGGACCCACCCCACCAGAAAGGATCACCCTGAGTCTGTCCACACCTCAGCCCTCAGTCCCCTCCAGCCCCTGCCCTGTTCTTGAGGTGAATGGGGGCTCCACTCTGGGTCCCAACTCCCGACACCCCCTTGCTTCCATCTTCCTGGGTGTTCCAACTGCCTAGAGAGGACCTGCCCCACCAGAAAGGATCACCCTGAGTCTGGCCATACCTCAGCCTTAGGTCCCCTCTGGCCCCTGCTCTGATCTTGAGTCTTCAGTCCCCTCTGGTCTCTGCCTGTGCTTGAGAGTGTCTCAGACCCACCTACACCCATTGTGGTACCCATCGGAGTATTAGACCTGCTTGAAAGCACTGGAAGTGATCCTTAGACCCAAACACACCAGGAGAGGAAGAGACCCCACGAGCTCCCACTGAAAGAAGGGATGGGAAGACAGCAATATAGAAACACAGCCATCAACAGAAGAACCAGTATGACACCACCAGAGTCTAGAGACTCTACACCAGCAAGACCTGAACATACCAACACAGATGAAACAGAAAAGAATGACCTTCAAAACAACATCCTGAAAGTGATAGAGGCGCTCAAAGAGGATATGAGAAAATCCCTTAAAGAAATGGAAGAAAACACAAACCAAAGAATGCAAGAAGTCAACAAATCTCTTAAAGAAAGCCAAGAAAAAACAATCAAACAGATGAAGGAAACAATTCAAGCCATTCAAGACCTGAAAACTGAAATGGAGACGATAAAAAATCCACAAATTGAGGTAATACTGGAAGTAGAAAAGCTGAATAAACAATCAGGAACTACAGATGCAAGCTTAACTAACAGAATACAAGAGATGGAAAACAGAATCTCATTCACTGAAGATAAACTAGAGGAAATAGATCCATCGACAAAAGAAAGAATTAAATCCAGCAAATCCTTAACACAAAATATTCAGGAAATATGGGACACTGTGAAAAGACCAAACCTAAGAATAATAGGTAAAGAAGAAGGCGAAGAAGCCCAGGTCAATGGTACAGAAAACATATTCAACAAAAATCTTAGAAGAAAATTTTCCCAACCTGAAGAAGGAGATGCCTATGAAAGTAGAAGAAGCTTACTGAACACCAAATAGACTGGACCAAAAAAAAGTCCCCTTGCCACATAATAATCAAAGCATCAAACATACAGAATAAAGAAAGAATACTAAGAGCAGCAAAGGAAAAAGGCCAAGTAACAAGCAAACCTATCAGAATTATACACGACTTCTCCATGGAAACTATGAAAGCCAGAAGGTCTTGGATAGATGTTCTACAAACATTAAGAGATCATAGATTCCAGCCCAGACTACTATACCCAGCAAAACTCTCAATCACTATAGATGGAGAAAACAAGATATTTCACGACAAAACCAGATTTACACAATACGTATCTACAAATCCAGCCCTCCAGAAAGTTCTAGAAGGAAAACTCCAACCCAAGTAAGTTAACTACACTCAAAATGACATGGGCAATAGATAATCGTATGTTATCAGAAGTCAGAAATAGGGGAAAAACTCTCACACAAAACCACCACCAAAAACGGACCCAAAGCAAACAAGAATCAACAGTCGATGGTCATTAATATCCCTGAATAGCAATGGACTTAACTCGCCTATGAAAAGACACAGGGCAACAGAATGGATACAAAGACAGAATCCATCCTTCTTCTGCATACAAGAAACATACCTCAATTTCAAAGACAGATGTTACCTCAAGGTTAAGGTTTGGGAAAATATTTTTCCAATCAAATGGATGTAAGGAGCAAGCGGGTGTAGCTATCCTGATATCTAACAAAATAGACTTCAAACTAAAGTTAATCAAAAGAGATGATGAAGGTCATTTCATATTCATCATAGGAAAAATCCATCAGGATGAAGTCTCAATTCTGAACATATATGCCCCAAATACAAAGGCACCCACATTCGTAAAAGAAACGTTACTGGAACACAAATCACACATTAAACCCTACACACTTATACTGGGAGACTTCAACACCCCACTCTCACCACTGGACAGGTACACCAGACAGAAACTTAACAAAGAAACAATGGAACCAACAGAAGTTATGACCCAATTGGGCTTAAGAGACATCTATAGAACGTTCCATCCAAAGACAAAAGAATATACCTTCTTCTCAGCGCCACATGGAACCTTCTCTAAGATCCACCACATACTTGGCAATAAAGCAAATGTCAACAGATACAAAAAAAATTGGAATAACCCCCTGTATCTTGTTGGACCACCACAGCTTAAAATTAGAAGTCAGCATCAACACAAATTGCACAAAAAACACAATCTCACGGAAATTGAACAATACTCAATTGTTATCACCACTGGGTAAAGGAAGAAATAAAGAAAGAAATCAAAGACTTCCTAGAATTCAAGGAAAATGAAGGTACAACATATCCAAACATATAGGATACTCTGAAAAAAGTTCTAAGAGGGAAGTTCATATCACTAAGCGCCCACATGAGGAGACTGGAGAATTGCTACACTAGAGAATTAACAGAATACCTGAAAGCGCTAGAAAAAAAGAAGCAAACTCACCCAGGAGAAGTAGGAGTAGATGCCAGGAAATAATCAAATTGAAAGCTAAAATCAATAAAGTAGAAACAAAGAAACAATACAAAGAATCAATGAAACAAAGAGTTGGTTCTTTGAGAAAATCAACAAGATAGACAAACCTTTATCCAACCTAACCAAAAGACAGAGAGCATGCTAATTAACAAAATCAGGAATGAAAAGGGGGACATAACAACAGATACTGGGGAAATCCAAACAATACTTTCAAAACCTTTACTCCACTAAATTGGAAAATTTAAAGGAAATGGATGATTTTCTGTATAGATATCACTTACCAAAATTAAAATAGATAAACAATTTAAACAGATCTACAACCCCTAAAGAAATAAAAGCAGCCATAAAAAGCCTTCCAACCAAAAAAAGTCCAGGGCCAGATGGCTTCAGTGCAGAATTCTACCAAAAATTCAAGGAAGAGCTAATACCATTACTCTTCAAATTGTTCCACACAATAGAAGCAGAAGGGTCACTGCCAAATTCTTTTTACGAGGCTACAATTACCTTAGTATCCAAACCACATGAAGACACAACCAAGATAGGGAATTACAGACCAATCTCCCTCATGAACATTGATGTAAAAATACTCAATAAAATACTCACAAATAGAATCCAAGAACACATCAGAAAAATCATATACTATGGTAAAGTAGGCTTCATCCCAGGGATGCAGGGATGGTTCAACATATGAAAATCCATCAACGTAATCCACATGATCATCTCACTAGGCACTGAAAAAACCATTGATAAAATCCAACACCCCTTCATGATGAAGGTCTTGGAGAGATCTGGTATAACAGGAACATACCTAAACATAATAAAAGCAATATACAGCAAACCAACAGCCAACATCAAACTAAATGGAGAGAAATTCAATGCGATTTCTCTAAAATCAGGAACAAGACAAGGATGGCCATCCTCTCCATATCTCTTCAGTATTGTACTTGAAGTTCTTTTTTTAAAATCTTTTTTGTTTATTAATTTATTTATTTATTTATTTATTTATTTTTCAGTTTAAATTTAGATAAGAAACAAGGTTTCATCACAAGTCAGTTCCAGGGCCCTCCGCCCAACTCTCCCCATTATCCCCTCATTTCCCCACGGAGGGTGAGGCCCTCCATGGGGGTGTCCATAGTCTGTCATTTCATATAGGGCAGGGCCTAGACCCTTCCCCAAGAGTTCAGGGTGATAGTGCACCTCACATTGTTGGATGGGAGTCCAAAGTCCGTGTGTATACTCGGGATGGGTACTGATCTGCTGCCCAAGGCTCAATAGATTACCTAGGCCTCCTCACTGACACTCACATTCAGGGGGTCTTGATCAGTCCCATGCTGGATTCCCAGGCATCAGTCTGGGATTCAAGAGCTAACCTTTGTCAGGTCAGCTGTTTCTGGGGGTTAAACCAGCCCAGTCTTAATCCCTTTGGTCATCAGTCCTCCCTCTCTGTTACTGGCTTTCTTGAGTTCAGCTCAGTACTTAACTGAGGGAGTCTGCCTCTTCTTTGATCAGCCACTGAATGAAGTTTCTGTTTCCCAGACTCTCTGGCCATGGGATTGTAGGCTGGCACTCCCCAGATCTATGTCTAAAATTCATATATGAGAGAGTACATGCCATGTTTCTCTTTTTGTGACTGGGTTACCTCACTCAGGATGGTTTCTTCTAGTGTCATCCATTTGCCTGCGAATCTCAGGATTCCATTGTTTTTATTTTTTTGCTGAATAGTACTCCATAGAGTACATTTTCTCTATCACCTCTTTGGTTGAGAGACATCTAGGTTGCTTCCAAGTTCTGGCTATTACAAATAACGCTGCTATGAACATAGAGGAACAGACATCTTTGTTGTATGAATGGGGATCTTTTGGATATATGCCTAAGAATGGAGTTGCTGGGTCTTGTGGTAGGTTTATTCCCATTTTTCTGAGGAATCTCCATACTTATTTCCAAAGTGGCTGAACCAGTTGGCACTCCCACCAGCAATGGAGGAATGTTCCCCTTTTACCACATCCTCTCCAGCATAAATTGTCGTTGGTGTTTTTGATTTTAGCCATTCTGACAGGAGTGAGATGGTATCTCAGAATTGTTTTGATTTGCATTTCCCGGATGGCTAAGGATGTTGAGCACTTTCTCAAGGGCTTCTCAGCCATTTTAGACTCCTCTATTGAAAACTGTCTATTTAGTTCTGCAGCCCACTTTTTAATTGGGTCCTTTGATGTTTTGGAGACTTGCTTCTTAAGTCTTTGTAAATTTTGGAGATCAACCCTCTGTCAGATGTGGGATTAGTGAATATTTTTTCCCATTCTGTGGACTGCCTTTTTGTCTTGCTGACTGTGTCCTTTGCCTTACAGAAGCTTCTCAGTTTCAGGAGGTCCCATTTATTAATTGTTGATCTCACTGTCTGTGCTACTGGTGTTATGTTCAGGAAGCTGTCTCCTGTACCAATTCGTTCACGGGTACCACCCACTTTCTCTTCTAAGAGGCTCAGTGTGGCTGGATTTATGTTGAGGTCTTTGATCCATTTGGACTTAAGTTTTGTGCATGGCTATAAACATGGATCGATCCACATTCTTCTACATGCCAGCCTCCAGTTATGCCAGCACCATTTGTTGAAGATGCTTTCTTTATTCCATTGTATATTTTTAGCTTCTTTGTCAAAGATCAGATGTTCGTACGTGTGTGGGTTAATATCAGGGTTTTCAATTCGAGTCCAATGGTCTACCTGTCTATTTTTGTGCCAATACCAAGCTGTTTTCAGGACTATAGCTCTATAATAGAGCTTGGGGTCAGGGACGGTGATGCCTCCGGACGTTGCCTTGTTGAACAGGGTTGTTTTGGCTATCCTGGGTCTTTTGTTTTTCCATACAAAATTGATTATTGTTCTTTCAAGGTCTGTGAAGAATTGTGCTGGGATTTTAATGGAGATTGCATTGAATCTGTAGATTGCTTTTGGCAGGATTGCCATTTTTACTACATTGATACTACCTATCCAAGAGCATGGGAGATCTTTCCATTTTCTGAGGGCTTCTTTAATTTCTTTCTTTAAAGATTCAAAGTTCTTGGGATACAGGTCTTTCACTTGTTTTGTTAGCGTTACCCCAAGGCATTTTATGTTGTTTGTGGCAGTTGTAAAGGGTGATGTTTCTTTGATTTCTTTTTCAGCCATTTTATCATCTGTATATAGTAGGGCTACTGATTTTCTTGAGTTGATCTTGTAGCCTGCCACTTTGCTGAAGGTGTTAATCAGCTGTAAGAGTTCCCTGGTAGAGTTCTTTGGGCCATTGATGTAAACTATCATATCATCTGCAAACAGTGAAAGTTTGACCTCTTCCTTCCCAATTTGTATCCCCTTGATCCCCATTTGTAGTCATATGGCAATAGCTAGAACTTCAAGTACCATATTGAACAGGTATGGGGAGAGTGGACAGCCTTGTTTTGTTCCTGATTTTAGAGGAATTGCGTTGAGTTTCTGTCCATTTAGTTTGATGCTGGCTGTTGGTTTACTGTATATAGCTTTTATTATGTTTAAGTATGTCCCTGTTATCCCAGATCTCTCCAAGACCTTTATCATGAAGGGGTGTTGGATTTTGTCAAAGGCTTTTTCAGCATCTAGTGAGATGATCATGTGATTTTTGTTTTTCAGCTTGTTTATATGGTGGGTTACGTTGATGGATTTTCATATGTTGAACCATCCCTGCATCCCTGGGATGAAACCAATTTGATTGTGGTGAATGATTGTTTTGATGTGTTCTTGGATCCGATTTGCCAGTATTTTATTGAGTATTTTTGCATCAATGTTCATGGGGGATATCGGTCTGAAGTTCTCTTTCTTAGTTGTGTCTTTGTGTGGCTTGGGGATCAAGGTTATTGAAGCCTCATAGAAAGAGTTTGGCAAAGACCCTTCTGCTTCTATTGTGTGGAATACTTTGAGAAGAATTGGTATAAGCTGTTCTTTGAATTTCTGGTAGAATTTTGCACTGAGGCCATCTGGACCTGGACTTTTTTTGGTTGGGAGACTTTTGATGACAGCTTCTATTTCCATAGGGGTTATAGGTCTATTTAAATTGCTTATCTGTTCTTGATTTAGTTTTGGCAAGTGATAGCTATCCAGGAAGTCGTCCATTTCCTTTAAATTTTCGAATTTTGTGGAGTACAGGTTTTCAAAGTATGACCTAATGATTCTCTGGATTTCCTCAGAGTCTGTTGTTATGTCCCCCTTTTCATTTCTGATTTTGTTACTTTGCATGTTCACATTCTGCCGTTTGGTGAGTTTGGATAAAGGTTTGTCTATCTTGTTGATTTTCTCAAAGAACCAGCTCTTCATTGCATTGATTCTTTGTATTGTTTTCCTAGTTTCTACTTTATTGATTTCAGCCCTCAATTTGATTATTTCCTGGTGTCTACTCCTCCTGGGGTAGTTTGCTTCTTTGTGTTCTAGAGCTTTCAGCTGTGCTGTTAATTCTCTAGTATAACTGTTCTCCAGTTTCTTCATGTGGGCACTTAGTGCTATGAACTTCCCCCCGTAGCACTGCTTTCAAAGTATCCCATAGGTTTGGGTATGTTGTGTCTTCATTCTCATTGGATTCGAGGAAGTCTTTAATTTCTTTTTTTTATTTCCTCTTTGACCCAGGGATGGTGCAGTTGAGCATTATTCAATTTCCATTAGTTTGTAGGTTTTCTGCAATTTGTGTTTTTGTTGAATTCTAATGTTAAAGCATGGTGGTCTGATAAGATGCATGGAGTTATTCCAATTTTTTTGTAGCTGCTGAAGTTTGATATGTTGCCAAGTGTGTGGTTGATTTTTGAGAAGGTTCCATGTGGTGCTGAGAAGAAGGTATATTTTTTATGTGGATGAAATGTTTTATAGATGTCTGTTAATCCCAGTTGGGTCATTACTTCTGTTAGACCCTTTGCTTCTTTGTTGAGTTTGTCTGGTATTCCTGTCTAGTGGTGAGAGTGGTGTGTTGAAATCTCCCACTATAACTGTGTGGGGCTTTAGATGAGATTTAAGTTCTAATAATGTTTCTTTTACAAATGTGGATGCCTTTGTATTTGGGGCATAGATGTTCAGGATAGACACTTCATCGTGGTGGGTTTCACCTGTGATGAGTATGTAATGACCTCCTTCATCTCTTTTGATTGATTTTATTTTAAAGTCTAGTTTGTTAGATATTAGGATGGCTACCCCTGCTTGTTTCTTGGGTCCATTTGATTGAAAAAAAATTTCCCAACCTTTAACTCTCAGGTAATGTCTGTCTTTGAGGGTGAGGTGTGCAATAGGAGGAAGGGTTCTGTCCTCGAATCCATTCTGCTAGTCTGTGTCTTTTTATGGGTGAGTTAAAGCCATTAATGCTGAGGGTTATTAATGACCATTGATTGCTCATCCTTCTTCGATTTGCGATGGTTGTTGTTGGTGGAATTATGTGTGGAATTTCACCCCTTTGTTCTTTTGGCTGTTGGTAGAGAGGGATTCTCTAATGCCTATGTTTTTCTGGTTGTAGTTAGCTTCCTTGGGTTGGAGTTTTCCTTCCAAAATTTTCTGTAGGGCTGGGTTAGTGGATACATATTGCTTGAATCTAGTTTTGTCATGGAATATCTTGTTTTCTCTGTCTATAGTGATTGAGAGGTTTGCCTGGCATAATAGTCTGGGCTGGCATCCATGGTCTCTTAGTGTAGGTAGAATATCTATCCAGGACCTTCTGGCTTTCAGAGTTTCCATGGAGAAATCAGGTGTAATTCTGATAGGTCTACCTTTATATGTTACTTGACCTTTTTCCTTAGCTGCTCTTAATATTCTTTCTTTATTCTTTATGTTTGGGGTCTTGATTATTATGTGGCGAGGGGATTTTTTTGTGGTCCACTCTATTTGGTGTTCTGTATGCTTCTTGTACCTTCATTGGCATGTCTTTCTTAAGGTTGGGAAAGTTTTCTTCTATGATTTTGTTGAATATGTCTTCTTCCCCTTTGAGATGGATTTCTTCTCCTTCTTCTATACCTATTATTCTTAGGTTTGTTCTTTTCATGGTGTCCCATATTTCCTGGATGTTTTGTGTTAAGGATTTGTTGGACTTAAGGTTTTCTTTGGTTGATGAATCCATTTCTCCTAGTGTATCTTCAATACTTGAGATTCTCTCTTCCATCTCTTCTATTCTGTTGGTAATGCTTGTATCGGTAGTACCTGACTGTTTGCCCAGCTTTTCTATTTTCTGCCTTTCTTCAGATTGTGTTTTTTATTGTCTCTATTTCAGTTTTCAACCCTTGCAGTGTTTGCATTGCTCCTTGCAATTTTCGGTTTATCTTTTCGTCCATTTGTTGCCTTTTATGAATTTTTTGGTTTGTTCTTTTTTCATTTCTTGTATTTTTTGGTTTGCTTTTTGTTCCATTTCTTGTATTTTTTTGCTTTGTTTCTTCTTCTATTTCCTGCCTTTTTTGATATGTTTCTTCTTCCAATTCTTGCATTTTTTGCTTTGTTTTTTCTTCCATTTCTTGCATTTTTTGCTTTGTTTCTTCTTCCATGTCCTGCCTTTTATGGTTTGTTTTTTCTTCGAATTCTTGCATTTTTTGGTTTGTTTTTTCTTCCATTTCTTGCATTTTTGGTTTGTTTTTTCTTCCATTTCTTTGAGGGATTTTCCTATATCCTCTTTTAGGGCCTCTATCATTTTCATGAAAGTGGTTTTAAGGTCGTTCTCTTCTACTTCGTTCGCATTGGAATGTTGGAGTCTTGCTGGTGTGGAGTCTCTAGAATCTGGCGGTGTCATATTTGTTTTTCTGTTGCTGAGTGTGTTTTTGTATTGTGTCTTTCCCATCTCTTCTTCTAGTGGGTGCAGAAAGAGCCCCTTACTGGTCTGGGGACCAGAGTTCCCTTTTGGTGGGTGCTAGCAAGTCCAATAATCTGTTGGTTCTTCTATTCCTTGTCCTCGTTCTGGCCCCGTGGGTGGAGAAGAAGAACAGGAATCTGGGGCGCTTAGCCTCCTACCTGGTCCCCTGGACCCTATGTTGGGTCCTGTTGTACCTGATCCGGAACAGCTACTCCCCTGGTCTCCCTGGCTCCTCTGGTTTCCTGGTCTCGTTGGTGGGAGAGAAGACCTGGAGTCTGGGGTGCTTGGCTCCTGTCGGGATTGGAAGCTCTGTGCAGTTCCCAGGCGATCCGCAGGCACTGGAACACAGGCCTGGAAGCAGGCCTGTTTACCTGATGCTGCTGCAGGAACAGCTGCTTCCCTGGACTCCCAGCCTCCTCTGGTTTCCTGGTTTTGTTGGTGGGAGAGAAGACCTGGAGTCTGGGGTGCTTGGCTCCCGTCGGGATTGGAAGCTCTGTGCAGTTCCCAGGTGATCTGCAGGCACTGGAACACAGGCCTGGAAGCTGGCCTGCTTACCTGATGCTGCCGTACTTGAAGTTCTTGATAGAGCAATAAGAAAACAAAAGGAGATCAAAGGGATACAAATTGGAAAGGAAGAAGTCAAACTTTCACTATTTGCAGACGATATGATAGTCTATGTAAGCGACCCAAAGAATTCTACCAGGGAACTCCTACAGCTGATAAAAACCTTCATCAAAGTGGCAGGATACAAAATTAACTAAAAAAATCAGTAGCTCTACTATATATAGATGATAAGAGGGCCGAGAAAGAAATCAGAGAAACATTACCCTTTACAATAGCCACAAACACCATAAAATATCTTGGGGTAAGTCTAACCAAACAGGTGAAAGACCTGTATAACAAGAACTTTGAGTCTTTAAAGAAAGAAATTAAAGAAGACACCAGAAAATGGAAAGATCTCCCATGCTATTGGATAGGTAGGATCAACCTAGTAAAAATGGCAATCTTACCAAAAGCAATCTATAGATTCAATGCAATCCCTATCAAAATAACAGCACAATTTTTCAGATACCTCGAAAGGACAATCCTCAAATTTATATGGAAAAACAAAAGACCCAGAATAGCCAAAACAACCCTGTAAAATAAAGGAACTTCAGGAGGAATCACCATCCCTGTCTTTAAGCTCTACTATAGAGATATAGTCCAGAAAACAGCTATGTATTGGCACAAAAACAGACAGGTAGACCAATGGAATTGGATAGAACACCCTGATATCAACCCACACACCTTTGAACACCTGATCTTTGACAAAGAAGTTAAAACTATTCAACAGAAAAAAGAAAGCATCTTCAAAAAATGGTGCTGGCATAACTGGATGCCTGCATGTAAAAGACAGCAGATATTTCTATATCTATCACCATGCACAAAACCTAAGTCCAAATGGATCAAAGACCTCAACATAAATGCAGACACACTGAACCTCTTGGAAAAGAAAGTGGGAAGTACTCTTGTACAGATTGGTACAGGCAATCGCTTCCTGAACATAACACCAGTAGCTCAGACACTGACTGAGATTGACAATTAATAAATGGGACCTCCTGAAAATGAGAAGCTTCTGCAAGGCAAAGGACACAGTCAGCAAGACAAAACAATAGCCCACAGAATGAGAAAAGATATTCACCAGCTCCACATCTGACAGAGGGCTGATCTCCAAATTTTATAAAGAACTCAAGTCTCCAAAACACCAAAGGATGGATCCAATTAAAAAATGGGGTACAGAACTACATAGATAATTCTCAATAGAGGAGTCTAAAATGGCTAAGAGACACTTGAGAAAGTGCTCAACATCCTTAGCCATCTGGGAAATGCAAATCAAAACAACTCTGAGATACCAACTCACTCCTGTCAGAACGACTAAACTCAAAACCACCAATGGAATTTTATATGCTGTAGAGGATGTGGAGAAAGGGGAACACTGGTGGGAGTGCCAACTTGTGCAGCCACTTTGGAGATTGGTATGGAGATTCTTCTGGAAAATGGAAATCAGCCTACCACAAGATCCAGCAATTCCACTCTTAGGCATATACCCAAAAGATGCCCATTCACATAACAAGGATGTCTGTTCCACCATGTTCATAGCAGCATTATATGTAATAGCTAGATCCTGGATGCAACCTAGATGCTCTACAACTGAAGAGTGGATAGAGAAAATGTGGTACATTTACACAATGGAGTACTACTCAGCAGAAAAAAATGGAATCTTGAAATTTACAGGCAAATGGATGGCACTAGAAGAAACCATTCTGAGTGAGGTAACCCAGTCACAAAAAGACAAACATGGTATGTTTTCATTCATATATGGATTTTAGACATGGAACAGGGGATTTCCAGCCTACAATCCCACCACCAGAGAGTTTGGGAAGCGGGGAGGACCCTAAGAGAGTTATGCAGGGTAACCTGGAGAAGGATTATGGGAGGAGATCTCCTATTTGGATTTGGAGCATGGGGAAGGGGAGGGGAGATGAAGATAGGAGAAAGAGAGGTGGAGAAGAGGACGGGAGAGGAGGACATGGGGGAGCAGGAAGGTTGAGCCAGGGCAAGAATAGAGGAGAGAAGGATGAGAGATACCATAATAGAGGGAGCCATTATAAGTTGGAGGAGAGATCGGGCACTAGTGAGATCTTCACAGATTTACAAAAATGACACCAACTGGCATTAAGGCTACCTTAAACGCCCTCCCTTGATAATGAGATTGATGACTACCTTATCATCCAGTGGCTGACGGAAGCAGAGGCAGACACCCACAGCTAAACACTGAACTGAACTCCTGGAACCCAGTTGCAAAGAGGAGTGTTGAGCAAAGGACTCAAGACCTGGCTGGCGAAACCCACAGAGGCAGCTGACCTGAACAGGGGGGAGTGCATGGACACCAGGCTGATGACTGAGAGGCCAGCATGGGACTGATCCAGACCCCCCCTAACCTTAGTGTCAGAGAAGAGGCCTCGGCAATCTATGGGACCTTGGAGAGTAGATTAGTATTTATTCCTAGCATCCAAATAGACTCTAGAAGCCCATTCCACATGGAGGGATGCTCTCTCAGCCTGGACACATGGGGGAGGACCTAGGCCCTGCCCAGGATGATATGACAGACTCTGAAAATGGGGAGCAGAGGGGGGATGGAGTGGGGTGTGGGGTTTGGGAGGAATGGGGAGGGGCTGGGGAGGAGAGGAGGGAGAGGGAACTGAGAGTAATATGTATAAAAATTTAAATAAAATTATTATATAAAAAAGAGAAAAAACAAAACAAAAACCTAGCAGCAGACAGGGATCTTCATTCCCTCTGGAGGGTGCTGCAACAGCTAGCAAGACAGGGTTCCTGTCATGGTTGGATGAACAATCAATACAATTAAAACCTTGCTTTTACACTTTAGTGGGTCTGTCTTCCTGGTGGTCTCTGGGGATCTTTGTAACTTGGGCACAACACTTACAAATGCTTGGCCTTAGCTGGACTTATTTCTAGCCAGCTTGTCATTTATTTGTTTATTTATTATTTTGACATTCCAACTCCAGTTGTCCATCCCTTCCCTTCTCCCTTCTCCCCACCTCCCCCCATCCCACCCCCATCTACTCCTCAGAGGTGATAAGGCTTCCCTTGGGGAGTCACCAAAGTCTGAGATACCATGTTGAGGAGGTATCCCACAATCGGGCTGGGCAATGTATCCCACCATAGGGAATGGGCTCCAAAAAGCCAGTTCATGTACCTAAGTTAGGTCCTCATCTCATGTGGAAGCATGGATAATGATTCACAGGACTAGGCTCAAATATAGGCTAAATATAATTTATTTTGGGGAGGAGTCACTTACACAAAAGCAGATGGCCACCACAGGTTCCCGCTCTAAGGATCCACACAGGTTGCTCCCTGTGACACAACCTGATGCAAGAGAGTGCCATCTGCCCTGACACCAGACCTAAATTCCCTATTAATTCTGCACCTGTGACCATGCCCAGCTACAGGTGTGGACCGGGTGGATATCTCACTACAGGGCCCCCCAAACAGGTCAAACCTCCTAACCATCACCCACATTCAGAGGGCCTAGTTTGGTCCCATGCCGGTTCCCCAGCTGTCAGTCCAGAGTCGTGAGCTCCCACTAGCTCTGATCAGCTGTCTGTGGTTTTTCTCACCATGCTCTTGATCCCCCATGTTCATATTATCCCTTCTCCCTCTCTTCAACTGAACTCCAGGAGCTCAGCCCAGTGCTTGGCTGTGGGTCACTGCATCTGCTTCCATCACTTACTGGATATAGGTTCTATGATGACAGTTAGGGTAGTCACTAATCTGATTACAGGAGAAAGACAGTTTAGGCACCCTTTCCCCTATTGCTAGGAGTCTTAGCTGGGGTCATCCTTGTGTATTCCTGGGAATTTCTCTAGAACCAGGTTTCTCCCTAATCCCATAATGGCTCGCTCTATCACAATATCTCTTTCATTGCTCTCCCTCTCACTCTCTCCCCCAACTTGGCCATATCGATCAATCCCTTATGTTCCCATCCCCATCCCCTCCCAGTATACTCAGGAGATCTTAACAATTTCCCCTTCCTGGGGTCCTCCTTACATGTCCCTCTTAGGGTCTTCCTTTTTACCTAGCTTTTCTGGGTCGGTGGATTGTAGCCTCTAGCTAGATTTTCTTATCTTAAATTATCCCATCTACCTTTTGCCTCTGGACTTTTGTCTGTCTCTTACGTCTCTAAATGTTACTTCTGCTCTTACTCCATGACTTGCTGGTTCCTGGATTCTACTTCCTCCTCTGGCATCTTGGTTTATCTTGCTCCTTCTTCCTTTCCTCTCAGATTTCTCCTTCTATTTATTCTGTCTCCCAGCACCTCCTATACTTTCTCCTACCTCACTATTGACTGTTCAGCTTTTTATTAGACCATCAGGTGTTTTAGACAGGCAAAGTAACACAGCTTCACAGAGTTAAACAAATTAACATAAAGGAATGAAACACATCTTTGCATCATTAAAACAAATGTTTCACAGCCTAAACAAATGTAGCTCACTTTAAAATAATATTCCACAATGTGAGTTTGTATAGGTTCTTTAGTTTTTCTTGCTGTTAATTTGTAGTTTTATTCCATTGTGTTCAGTGAGAACACAAGGAATTATTTCAGTGTTGCTAAATTTATTAGGACGTTTTTAGAGAAAATTCCTTGGGATACTGAGAAAAATGTGAATTCAGTTTGGATATAGTGTTATTTAGATGTCTAATTTGATGTATGATAACTTTTTTTGATTGAAAATAGATTCTTCTCTCATACAATACATATCAACCACAGTTTCCCTTCCCTCTATTTCTTCTAGCCACTCCCTGTCCCTCAGATCCACACTCTTCCATTTCCTCTTCAGAAAAAAAAACCACAGGTCTCCAAGAAATGACAGCCAGACAGGACAAAACAAGTTTCAACAAGACAAAGCAAGCTTTCCCTCCTATTGAGGCTCAACAAGGCAACCCAAAAGGAAGAAATGAGTCTCAAGAGCATGCAAAGATTCAGAGACACGCCCACCCCCACTGTTAGGAGTCTCACAGAAACACCAAGCTAACAGCTATAACATGTACTCAGAGGACCTACCTGGTGCAGATTCATGCAGGCCCTGTGTTTGCCATTTCAGTCTCTGTAAGCCAAGATGAGCCCTGCTTTAGTTGACTCAGTAGGCCATGTTCTCCATGTATCCTCCATCCCCTCTGACTCCTACAGTCTTTCCTCCCCTTCTTCCATTTGATTCTCTATGATGAAATTTAATTCAAATGTTTCTCTACTTATGTTTTGTCAAGACCACTTGACAACTGGTGAAAGTAGAGTACTGAAGTTACACATTACTATTGTGCTGGGCTTCTATTATGCCTATGAAGGATTATTGTGATTATACTAAATGATGTAGAAAGACCCATCTTAATTGTGGGCAGAATCATTCCCTTGGTAGAGGCTCCTAAAATTTACAAAATGGAGACAGTGAGCTAGGCACTGGTATGTATGCATCTCCTCTCTGTTTCCTTATTGGAGGTGCCATATGACCAACTGCTCTAAGCTCCTGCTACTTTGATTTACCCTCTATGATGGACTATTATGTTGAGTAGCAACTAAAAGTAAGCTTATTATCCTTTAAGTTGCCTTTGGCAGAGTATTTTTTTTTCTTTTATCATTTTTTATTTTGATTTTAAATAGCTTGTTTTACATGTCAATCCCAGTTCCCTCTCCCTCCCCTCCTCCCGCACTCCCCATCCCCCCCAGCCTCCCACCCTATTGCCAAATTCTTCCACATAGGGGATATCTAGAGTCTGTCATTTCACTCAGGACAGGGTCCAGGCACTACCCTAAGAGTCCAGGCTGAGAAAGCATCCCTCTTTGTGCTACGGGCACACGATGACTCTTTGTATTCCAGGGATAAACACTGATCCACTGCTCAGGGCCCCATAGGTTGCCCAGGCCTCCTCACTGACTCCCACATTCGTGGGGTCCAGATCAGTCCCATGCTGGCCTCCCCGCTGTCGGTCTGGGGTCCAAGAGCTCTCCCCTGTTCAGATCAGCTGTCTCTGCTGGTTTTGCCAGCCAATTCTTTTGGCAGAGTATTTTTTAATAAAAAGATTTTATTATGTGTATGTGCATGTTTATTGGAGAAGCTTGTGTGTGGAGGTCAAAAGATAACTTTATGGAGTTAGTCCTATCATTTCACCTTTATGTGGCTTCCAGGGTTCAAACTCAAGTGATCATGCTTGCATGACAAACATTTTTACCTGATGAGACATCTTGTCAACTCCTCAGCACCACCCTTCCCCCCTTTTGAGACAGGGTCTTTCTAAATAGTTCTAGCTATCCTGGAATTCACTATGTAGACCAGGCTGGCTTTGAACTCACAGAACTATGACTGCCTCTGTTTCTTGAGTGCTAGGATTAAAGGTGTATGCCACCAAGCCCAGAACTCAGCCCCCTTTTAATAAAGTACTTCACCACAGAAAAAAAAAGCCTTAAGACAGTTTAATTACAATAGGACAAGGGAAGGGGTTTTTATGGCTTTGTCTGTTTGGTGTTCTAACTGCCTCTTTTATCTAGATTGGCATCTCTTTCCTTTGATTTGGGAATATTTCTGATGATTTTGTTAAAAGTATTTTCTATAACTTTTGATTTGCTTTTTCCCTTCTTTATTTCTCATGATTCTTAGATTTTGTGATTTTTTATTTTCAAGATAGTTTATTTTCAAAATGGGTCACAACATTAGCTTTTGGTCCACTCTGCCAAATGTACAAGCTACAAATGCTTGCTCAGTAGCTGAGGGGCACACATTAGTATCATGTCTGAAAAGTGATAAAAGTCCATAGAAAACAAATATTCAAAGTTTCCATAGGAACACAGGTAAGTGTGACCCATCTCCTCGCCTTCCATACTGCATATTACAAAGACATTCCAAAACTAGCAGTAATTAAGTTAAATGGTCCCCCCAAATCCCTTAATTCAAGCTAAATTTGCAGGTAAGAACTACAAGAATAGCATCTACATATTGATACTAGCAGAAGCACAGGCTGCTGAGTGATGGTTCATCCCACTCTCCTGGGCACAAGACATGGGCAGAGTGCCAGCATCCTGCTCCTCCACTTCTGGTGGGAAGCCATGATCTGCTTCATGAGCTGCCACATTGGCCTCGACATCACATAGTAGACAGAAGGCCTCTGGAACCCGTTGAAAGTAGACACAGCAGCAACAGTGTATGCACCCATGTTTTCAAAGAGCATCCAATCACCCACATGTATTTCAGGCAGGTTACAGCGCTCAACGATCCGGTCAAGGCCATCACACGTTGGTCCCCAGATGCTGGATGGGTAATACTTCTCATCTGGCTTGGGTCTCTTCGGCAGCAGGGGCTTCACATGGGCATGATCATAAAGAATGCAGTTAAATGACTCATACACTCCGTCATCCAGGCAATACACGAAGGTTTGCTCACTGGACTCATCTTCATCATCAGAGCCCATCTGCTCCTTCCCTGATTTTTTTGGCAATGATGTTGACTGCCAGTGTGAAAGCTGAGGCGACATAGTATCTGCCTGGCTCAGCTATAACTCTCACTCCAGAGTCTGACGGGAAGTACTTGTCCAGAGCTGGATTGATAACACTGGTGATCTCTTCAAATTTAAGCTCTGTATTCCTCAGATCCAGGAAAACCACCACCAATATCAAGCAGATACATGCTGAAACCAACTTCTGTCCCCATGTCAAAGACACAGCGGGCATCCCTCAGGGCCTGGAAGAAGGTCTCAGGATCACTACATCCACTACCCACGTGGAAGCTGACACTGATGACATCGATATTTAGCTCTTTTGCCTGTTCCAAGAGAAGCCTGGTGGTTCTGAGTGTGGCACCAAACTTAACATTGAGGCGACAAACTGCTTTGGAATCGTCAGTGGCAATCCACAAAACCAACTTGGCCTTTGGATGTGCTCTGGCGACCTTCATCAACTCAACCTCACTGTCAAATGTCATCTCTGGACTCCACTACTGGCGACATACTTGATCTGAGACACTTGTTTACAAGGATTTGCATAGACGATTCTCTCAGGAGGCACCCCAAGCCCCTGAACCAACTGTATTTCAGTTTTGCTTGCCCAGTTAAAACCTGTCTCAATGGCGGCTAGGGTGTTCACTATGGCTCTGCTGCATAAAAGTGAGTGACCCAGGGGAGAGCTTTTAGCTATCTTAGGTGTTTCTTCAGAATGTCTCCAAGGTCTGCGACATAAAAAAAGCATCCTTGTCATCAGAGGAATAGACTTCATTAATTTTTTGGCTCAGAATGTCCTTGGCAGTAAAGCCTTCATCGAGGATATGGCAGTCAAGCTCTTCCTTATTGAAGCTGTTTATGGCTCTCGGTTTGTCTACAAAAAACAAAAACAAACAAACAAAAAACAGAACAACAACAACAACAAAAAAACCCTAGAGATGGGATTCAATTATTGCCTGCTCCTCCCAAGGTACGCTATCCAAGAACTCCAGAACTGTCTCCTTGGAGCAGTGGAAGTGTCCTCACAGCACACAGATGCTGCTGGCTAGCCCCATGGAGACGCCACCGCGGCCCAACCCCAAGGAGCTCCGGGCCTCTAGCCGCCGCCATTGAGTCAGCCGCCTCGTCGAGCTCGCCACAGACGCCAGCCCGAGGTGGCGCCGAGCTGCTGGCTGAGGGCAGACAGCGGTGGCCACTGCAGGGACTGACCTTGTGGGGTTTCTTTTTTAGATTTATTTATTATGCACAAAATTTGCTGTCTGCATGTAACCCTGCAGGCCAGAAGAGGGCACCAGATCTCATTACAGATGGTTGTGAGCCACCATGTGGTTGTTGGAATTGAACTCAGGACCCCTAGAAGAGCAGTCAGTGCTCTTAACCACTGAGCCATCTTTCCAGCCCAGATTTTGTTTTTTTTATAGTGACCCAAATATTTTGAAAATCCCTCTCATACCTTCTTATTAACTTATCTTTGTCTTTGTTGTAATATTCCAATTCTTTCATTCTATTTTCCAGCTCATTCATTCATTCATTCTTTCATTCATTCTATTGGTGAGACTTTCCATAAGAGCTTTTTATTTGACTTAGAGTTTTTAATTTCTAGAATTTCAGGTTGGTTTTACTTCAGTATTTCTATTGCCTCCTTGAATTATTCTTTTATATATTTTTTCATTCAGCTATCTGAATTCTCTTGGGATTTGTTCAGGAATTTATATCTCCTTTGATCTTTTTGAGCACATTTGTAATCATTTAAAATATTTGTAATTTTATCTAATTCACTCTTGTGGGAAATGAGAACAAAATACAGATGTTTCTCTTAAAGGGTTAAATAAGAAAAAGTTCTACTTAAATAAAATAAAGAAGTCACCTGGCAGAAATTCACATTCCTTTATGGTCAGCACTTCTTGAAATCAAAGTATGCACTCAAGTTTCATTTCTCTCTAGAAACTGCAGCACTACATATTAGCTAGTTGTGTGAGAATGTGAGGCTGAGCTCTGAATACTCAAAATGAGAAACACCCTTTGCATTAGGAACAAAAACCCAGCAAGATCCCCTATTGCTTGCTTGATTTAGCATGATTACATATCCTTCTACCAAATAAAACATTTTGCCTTGCCCGAAATACTTTATATTATATGGTCATTCCTTTTTTAAATTTAAATTAGAAACATGCATGCTTCAAATGGCAATCCCAGCTCCCCCCTTCTCTATCCCAGCCGCACCCTCACCACCACCCCCAGCCCAATCCCCACATCTTTCCCCAGGGAGGGTGAGGGCCTCCTTGGGGGGATCTCCAAAGTATGTCATTTCATCCAGGGCAGGGCCTAGGCCCTTCCCCATGTGTCCAGGCTGAGAGAGCATCCCTCTATTTGGAATGGGCTCCCAAAGATCATTCATAAACCTTGTTAAACACGGATCTACTACCCAAGGCCCCAGTGATTTCTGTGGCCTCCTCACTGGCACTATATTCATGGAGTTTGGATCAGTCCCCTGTTGGCCTCTCAGGCATCAGTCTGGGGTTCAAGAGCTCCCCCTTGTCCAGTCAGCTGTCTTTGTGGGTTTCACCATCATGGTCTTGACCCCTTTGCTCATCACTCCTCCATCTCTGTCGCTGGGTTCCAGGGGGTCAGTGCAGTGTTTATTTGTGGGTATCTGTCTCTGCTTCCATCAGTCACTGGATGAAGGTTCTAGGATGGCATATAAGGTAGTCATCAACCTTACCATCAAGGAGGGGAAATTAATGTAGTCTTTCCACGGTTACTTAGTTTTCCAGTTGGTGTTATCCTTGTAGATCTCTTGAAATCTCACTGGTGTCAGCTCTCTCCTCAAGCCTATAATGACTCAATCTATTATGGTATCTCTCTCATCCTGGTCTCCTCTATTCTTACCTCGACTCAACCTTCCTGCTCCCCTATGCCTTCTTCTCCCCTCCTCTTATCCCCCTGTCTTTTTCCTGATCCCCCCCCCCCCCCGTGTTCCCAATCTGCTCAGGAGATCTCGCCTCTTTCCACTTCTCTGGGATATAATGCATCTCTCTTGGGAAACTCCCTGTTTCCCAGACTCACTGGCCCTGTGATTGTAGGCTGACACTCTCCCCTGATCCATATCTAAAATCCATATATGAGTGAGTACATACCATGTTTGTCTTTTTGTGACTGGGTTACCTCACTCAGGATGGTTTCCTCTAGCGCCATCCATTTGCCTGCAACTTTCAAGATTCCATTGTTTTTTTTTCCGCTGAATAGTACGCCATTGTGTAAATGTACCACATTTTCTCTATCCACTCTTCAGTTGTGGGGCTTCAAGGTTGCTTCCAGGATCTAGCTATTACAGATAATGCTGCTATGAACATAGTGGGACAGAAATCCTTGTTGTATGAATGGGCATCTTTTGGCTATATGCCTAAGAGTGGAATTGCTGGGTCTTGTAGACTGATTCCCATTTTCCTGAGGAATCTCCATACTGATTTCCAAAGTGGCTGTACAAGTTTGCACTCCCACCAGCAGTGGAGGAGTGTTCCCCTTTCTCCACATCCTCTCCAGCATAAGCTGTCATTGGTGTTTTTGATTTCAGCCATTCTGACAGGAGTAAGATGATATCTCAGGGTTGTTTTGATTTGCATTTCCCTAATGGATAATGATGTTGAGCACTTTCTCAAGTGTGTCTCAGCCATTTTAAACTCCTCTACTGAGAATTCTCTATTTAGTTCAGTCCCCCACTTTTTAATTGTGTCTGTTGGTGTTTTACAGATTAGCTTCTTGATTTCTTTGTAAATTTTGGAGATCAGCCCTCTGTCAGATGTGGGGTTAGTGAATATCTTTTCCCATTCTGTTGGCTGCCTTTGTGTCTTGCTGACTGTGTCCTTTGCCTTACAGAAGCTACTCAATTTCAGGAAGTCCCATTTATTAATTGTCCATCTCAGTGTTTGTGCTACTGGTGTTATGTTCAGGAAGCAGTCTACTGTACCAATTTGTTCAAGGGTAACTCCCAGTTTCTCTTCTAACAGGTTCAGTGTGGTTGGATTTATGTTGAGGTCTTTTATCCATTTGGATTTAAGTTTTGTGCATGGCAACAGGCATGGATCTATCTGCAGTCTTCTACACGCCAATATCCAGCTATGCCAGCACCATTTGTTGAAGATGCTATCTTTTTTCCATTGTATAATTTTAGCTTCTTTGTCGAAAATCAGCTGTTCATAGGTTTGTGGATTAATCTTGGATGTTGCTTTGTTAAACTCTAATTTTAAAGCATGGTGGTCTGATAAGATACATGGAGTTATTAAAATTATTTTACCTGTTGAGGTTTGCTATGTTGCCAAGTATGTGGTCAATTTTTGAGAAGGTTCCATGTGGCACTGAGAAGAACGTATATTCTTTTGTGTTTGGATGGAATGTTCTTTAGATGTCTGTCAAACCTAATTGGTCATAACTTCTATTAGTTCTTTGTTTCTTTGTTAAGTTTCTGTCTTTTAGTCCTGTCTAGTGGTGAGAGTGGGCTGTTGAAGTCTCCCACTACAAGTGTGTGAGGTTTTATGTGTGGTTTGAGCTTTAGTAATGTTTCTTTTAAGAATGTGGATGCCTTTGTATTTGGGGCATAGATGTTCAGAATCAAGACTTCATCTTGGTGGATTTTTCCTGTGATGAATATGAAATGACCTCCTTCATCTCTTTTGATTGATTTCAGTTTAAAGTCTAGTTTGCTAGATATTAAGATTGCTACCCCTGCTTGTTTCTTGGGACCATTTGATTGGAAATTCTTTTCCCAACCCTTTACTCCGAGGTAATGTCTGTCTTTGAGGTTGAGGTATGTTTCTTGTATGCAGCAGAAGGATGGGATGGGTTCTGTCTTCAAATCCATTGTGACAGCCTGTGCCTTTTTATGGGCAAGTTAAGACCATTAATATTGAGGGATATTAATTACCTTTGATTGTTAGTTCTCGTTTGATTTGGAATGGTAGTTCTTGGTGGAATTGTATGTGGATTTCCACCCCTTTTCTCTTTTGGGTGTTTGTAAAATGGGAGTATCTATTTTCTATGTTTTTCTGGTTGTAGTTAACTTCCTTGGAGTTGAGTTTTCCTTCCAGAACTTTCTGTAGGGCTGGGTTAGTGGCTACGTATTGCTTAAATCTGGTTTTGTCATGGAATATCTTGTTTTCTCCATATATAATGATTGAAAGCTTTGCTGGGTATAGTAGTCTGGGCTGGCATCCTTGGTCTCTTAGTGTTGGTAGAATATCTATCCAGGACCTTCTGGCTTTCAGATTTTCCATGGAGATGTCAGGTGTGATTCTGATAGGTTTGCCTTTATATGTTATTTGACCTTATTTCCTTAGCTGCTCTAAGTATTCTTTCTTTATTCTGTATATTTGGGGTCTTGATTATTATGTGGCAAGGGGACTTTTTGCGATCCACTCTACTTGGTGTTCTGTAAGCTTCTTGTACCTACATTGGTATGTCTTTCTTTAGGTTGGGAACGTTTTCTTCTATGATTTTGTTGAATATGTTTTCTGTACCTTTGAGTTGGATTTCTTCACTTTCTTCTATACCTATTATTCTTGGCTTTGGTCTTTTCAAGGTGTCCCATATTTCCTTGATATTTTGTGTTAGGGATTTTTTGGACTTAAGATTTGCTTCCGTCGATGAATCTATTTCTCCTAGTGTGTCTTCAACACCTGAGATTCTCTCTTCCATCTCTTGTATTCTATTGGTTATGCTTGCATCTGTTGTACCTGATCGTTTCCCCAGATTTTCTATTTTCAGCATTCCTTCAGACTGTTTTTTTTGTCTCCATGTCAGCTTTAAACCCTTGCACTGTTTGAATTGTTTGTTGTAATTTTTGCTTTGTGTTTTCCTCCCTTTCTTGCATTTGTTGGATTTTTTGGTTTGTTTTTTCTTCTATTTCTTGCATTTTTGGTTAGTTTTTTTCTTCCATTTCTTTAAGGGATTTTCTCACATCCTCTTTGAGGGCCTCTATCATTTTCATGAAGCTGTTTTAAAGGTCATTCCCTTCTGCTTCATCTGCATTGGGGTGTTCAGGTCTTACTGGTGTAGAATCTCTAGACTCTGGTGGTGTCATATTTGATTTTCTGTTGCTGAGTGTGTTCTTATATTGCCTCTTCCCCATCACTTCTTCCAGTGGGTGTAGAAATGAGCCTCTTCCTCTCTTATGTGTAGGCAACCAGGGTTCCCTTTTGGTGGGTATAAGCAAATCCAATATTCTCTGGCCTCTGATGTCTTTCCTTTGCCCTCTGCCCTGAGTGCGGGCAGAAGTGGACCAGCTGTCTCTGCAGGCTCCTGGTCGCTTGGTTGTCCATCTGGGGGGAGTCAACCTGACTGCTGTGCTCAAGCCAGGGGATCCCAAAGAGGATATTGTCATTTCTTGAAAGCCCAACCGCATTTCTTACATTTCTTCAGCGGAGGCTGCTAATGTGGAATTAGTGATTTTTGTAGGCATTATGTTGCCTTGGTTTTCATTGCTCTTTTATACTTGTAAAATTTATACATCTCAGATAATTCTGTTAGATTCGTTTTCTCCTGTATTAGGTCAATTAAAGTATTTGCAATGTGTAAGTGGAGCTAGGTTGTGATAGAGTCAAGGTAAGTGCATTTGTAAGTTGTATCCTCAGTCCAGGAGCTCAGGATACATTTTGTAACATGCATATTACTCCTGGAATATTAATAATAGAATATTAACTGCAGGAGCAAGCTCAGATGCTGGATATGCCCACTAGGCAAATGTCATAGTAAGCAGTTAACAAATCTGGTCACTTAAACTTTAGAAACAATACAGAGACATCCTGTCTCGTATAATAAAAATAAATAAATAAAAAACTTTAGAAACTATTTGTAAATAAATTTAAAATGATAACATGATATGCAGTAGGCTTTTCTTTTCTAAGATTAGGAATGAGAGGGAAGTAAGAGTAAGGATTAGTATTAAATCAGCTTTGCAAAACATCATGTGGGAAATGTACCTGGGAGGCGAAACTTGGGATACTGCTGGCTCCACAGATCTTAAATATTCTTTTTTGGGGGGGTTATTTTAAGGATTTATAATATTTGTATTGATTATTCAGGAATTTTACATCATGGCACCCCATTTCATCCACCTCCCCGCCTCCTAAGTCCACACTCCAAACTTTTGACCTCCCCCAAAGAATAAAACCCAATTTGTGGGGATAGGGTGGGAGTAGGATAGGGATGGGGCACAGGTGGGGGTTGTCACAGAAGCCTTCCATGTCCCACTTTCTCAATTGTGAGTTTGCAGTCATCAATACAGCATGAACCATAGATAAACTCATAGGCTCTGGCATCAGCACATGCCCTGGATATCAGCATGGTCTCCAGTGGCAGTATAGACCATGTATGCTAACATGGCCCTCTGCCACAGCACAAGCTAAGTACATCAACATGACCTAAGACAGCAGCACAGACCATGGATATTCACCTGATCCTTAGTGGTAACTGTTATGCCCAAGTCTCAAAGACCCCCCAAAGACCACCAAGGAGATAGACTCACCGAACTGCAAAAGCAAGATTTATTGTTCAGTCCCACTGTGATAGGGACCTCGTCTAGTTAGCTGATTCAGCAGCCACCAGAGGATGTGCCTTCCTAGTCTACTGCTGTGGTAATTAAAAGCACAAACCACAGGGTTATATTAGTGGGTGGTGAGAGGTGTTGGGAGAGGTACAGGTCGATTGGTGACAATCAAGGGAATACTTGTTTGCCAGTTATTCTCATTGGCTGTTGCTGGGAACATTCTGTGGTTTCTGAGGTTTTGTTTCTTGCAGGTGGCTTGGTATACACAGCTTCCAGGAACTAAGTATCCTGGAGGCTAAGGGAGATGGTTTGGTCTGTCCTGGAGTCCCTTTGTGAAATATGCTGAGTCAGAGACCTTCATGTCTTTTCTGCAGCCTGTCATGGCTGCTAAAGCAGGGGGCTGGTCCCTTCAGTAACATGGGCTACAGACTTAAATATGACCCCATAGCCTCAGCAGAACCATAGACCCCAACATGGTCCTCTGTAGCAGCATGGTCATGGACATCAACATGGGTTCAGGCAGCAGCATTATTTGAAATATTCTTAAAACTATTGGGAAGGTATCCTATTGGTGGTATTTTCTGTCCAACCTTGTCCCACAGCTGTTTAGTCCCAAATAAACACACAGAGGCTTATATTAATTATAAACTGTTTGGCTGATGGCTCAGGCTTTTTATTGGCTAGCTTTCTATTAATTATTAACCAATTTCTATTAATCTGGGTATCTCTACATGGTCTTGACTTACCAGAGAATGCCCGGGCATCCTACCTTCCCAGTTGCACGGCATCTCTAAGACACCTCCTGCTACCTTTCTCTATACCTGTTTGGATTTCCCACCTGGCTACATCCTGCCTGTCCTTTGCCTGAAACAGCTTTATTCATCAACCAAAAAGAGTAACATTTATTCACAGCATTCAGATGGACATTCCCCATCATCTCCTCTTTTCTGTCTAGATAAAAAGGAGGGTTTTAACATTAACATAGCAAAATTATATATAACAAAACAGCTATTAAGCAAGAACTATTGTTCATAATATTTAGTCCATTAGCATTTGGCAAAATTTAAAGACAACATTCTGTCCTATCTTTGTGAGATTAAAGTTTTATCTGTAACTTATCTTTTATCATAACTATGGTAAACTGTAACCATAACTATCTGTCTTCAACTCCATCAAAGACCCTAGAAGGATAATATATAAACTCTAGGATTGACAGAGACATCTCGCTTCCTGGACATTCAACCAAAGTTCATCTGTAACATTGGGCATCCATCTTCTTCCCATGGGACAAAGTGTCTGGCAGACTTTTTAATGAAGTTGGAAATGTGAAGATCTGTTCTGTCTTGTACTGTCAAGGTTTGTCAGTTGCTTTCTTCTGTAAAGCAGGAACCCTGAAGGACCATCCTGTCTCTTGGTAAGTTTATCAGTCATTTTCCTTTGTAACCTGCTTGTCCAGTTTGGACAGTATGCTTACTGTCAGTATGCTTAAAGGCCAGTTCTTTGTTCGATAGGCCAGTTTTGTCACATGGAAGGCAAACTCCACAACAAGTTTGTTGCTGGAGTTTCTTGTCCTGTCTGGTCCCACAGCTTTTTTGCCCCAAATAAACACATGGACACTTTATTAGTTATAAATCTGTTGGCCAATAGCTAGGGCTTCTTACTGACTACCTCTGTCTTAATTATTAACCCATTCCCATAAATCTATGTATTTCTACATGGCCTTATCATACCAGAGAATGACTGGCACATCCTATCCTCCTTATCTCTACATGGCATTTCCCTGCCCTTCTCCCCTGCATTCTCCTGGTCTGGTAGCCCTGCCTATGCTCTGACTGACTATTGGCCAATCAGTGTTTTATTCATCAATACATAAGAGTAACATATATACAGCAAAACATCCCCCATCACAAGTTTCTTTGATGCCCATCTTTCTCTCTGACGTAATTAGTATTGCCAGGAATAGTTGTGTCTCTTTCTCATGAAAAACCCGAAGAAACATTTTTTATATATAAATTTTATTAAAATTAGAAGCAATCTTATTTTACATACCAATCTGAGTTCCCTGTCTCTCCCATCCTCTCATCCCCCCCAATGATCCCCCATCTCATCTCCCATCCACTTCCCTGGGAGGGTGAGACCTTCCATGAGGGATCATTAAAATCTGTCAAGTAGTTTGGGGCAGGTCCTTGGCCGTCCCTGTGTATCTAGGCTAAGAGAGTATCCCTCCATGGGAAATGGGCTCCCGAAATCTGTTCCTGCACTAGCAATACATCCTGGTTCCACTGCCAGAGGCCCCATAGATTGCTCAGTGCTCCTAACTGACATCCACGTTCAGGGGGCGTGGTTTGGTCCTATATTGGTTCCCAAGCTGTCATACTGGGTTCCATGAGTTCCTACTTGCTTAGGTCAGCTGTTTCTGTGGATTTTCCCAGTGTGGTCTTGACTCCTTTGTTCCTCACTCCACCCTCTCTGAAACTGGATTCCAGGACTTTGGCTCAGTGCTTGGCTGTTGATCTCTGCTTCTGCTTCCATCAACTACTGGATGAAGGCTCTAGGATGGCATTTAAGGTAGTCATCAATCTCATTATAGGGAAAGGGGATTTTAGGGAAGCCTCTCTACTATTGCTTAGGGTCCTAGTTGGGGGTCATCCTTTTGGATCTCTGTTTAATTCCCTAGTGTCAGATTTCTCTTTAAACCTATAGTGGCTCCCTCTATGGATGTGTCTCTTTTCTCGCTCTCCTCTATTCCTCTCCCCACTCAATCTTTCTGATCCCTCATGTTCTCCTCTCCCTCCTCTTTATCCTACCTCCCTCCCCCTCTCCCCATACTCCGCATTTGTTCAAGGACTCTTGTCTCTGCTTCACTGGGGGACTGTGTATGTCTCTCTTATGATCCTCCTTGTTTCCTAACTTGTAACGTGCAGCCTTCCCACCAGCCTGGTTCCAGAGCTGCATCAATTCCCAAATAAACACACAGGAGGCTATATTAATTATGAAGCTGTTGGCCATTTGTTTGTTTCTTACTGGGTAGCTCTGACTTAAGTATTTACTCCATAATTGTTAATCTAAGTATTTCTCTTACCAGGGAAAGGGATCCGGACCCCTTACTCCTATGGCAGCTACATCATGGTTCCCTGTGTTTCTCTTTCCCAGAATCCTTCTCGACTTCTAGTCCCACATATCTTGCTTCCCTATTGGCCAACAGTGCTTTATTGACATATACACAGGACTTCCCCATCACTAACTTGTCTGGAGGTATGGATTTTATGCTGGTAATCATTTTCATTATGTTTAGAATCCATATATGAGTTAGTAATACTATGTTTGTCTTTCTGTGACTGATTTACCTTACTTAGGATGGTTTCTTTTAGTTAAATACATTTGTCTGTAAATTTCAAGATTCTGTTGTTGTTTTTTTTCTGCTGAGTAGTACTCCATTGTGTAAATGTACCATATATTCTTTATCCATTCTTTGATTGAGGGACATCTAGGCTGTTTCCAAGATCAATAAATAATATTGATATGAGCATAATTGAGCAAATGTCCTTGTAGTGTGAATGTGCCTCCTTTGGGTATATACCCAACAGTGGTATTGCAGGGTCTTGGGATAGGGTTGATCCCTAAATTTCTGAGAAATCGCCATACTGATTTTCACAGTGGCTGCACAAGTTTGCGATCCCACCAGCAATGAAGGAGTGTTCCCCTTTCTCCACATCCTCTCCAGCATAAGCTGTCATTGGTGTTTTTGATCTTAGCCATTCTGATTGGTGTAAGGTAGACACTCAGACTGGTTTTGATTTTCATTTCTCTAATGAATAAGTATGTTGAGCATTTCCTTAAGTGTCTTTCTGCCATTTGAGATTGTTTTGTTGAGAATTCTGTTTAGATCTGTTCCCCATCTTTAATTGGATTATTTGGTAGTTTGATTTCTAGTTTCTAGAGTTCTTTATATATTTTGGAGATCATCCCTGTGCCAGATGTGGGGTTGGTGAAGATCTTTTCCTATTCTGTAGGGAGCCGTTTTGTCTTTTTGACCATGTTCTTTGATTTACAGAAGCTTCTCAGTTTCAGGCAGTCTCATTTATTAATTGTTGCTCTCAGAGTCTATGCTACTGATGATCTATTCATGAAGTGTTCTCTTGTGCCTATGCATCCAAATGTATTTCCCACTTTCTCTTCTAAGAGGCTCAGTGTGGATGGACTTAAAGTGAGGTCTTTGGTCCATTTGGACTTGAGTTTTGTGCATGGCCATAGATATGGATCTATTTGCATTCTTCTACATGTTGACAGCCAGTTATAACAGCACCATTTGTTGAATATGTTTTCTTTTTTCCATTTTATATTTTTAGAATCTTTGTCAAAAATTAGGTGTTCATAGGTGTGTGGGTTGATATTGGGGCCTTCGATTCAATTCCATTGGTCCACCTGTCTGTTTTTTACTCCAATGCCAAGCTGTTTTCACTACTACAGCTCTATAGTAGAGGGATGGTGATGCCCACAGATCATCTTTTATTGTACAGGATTGTTTTGGCTACCGTGGGTTTTTTTCCAGATGAAGTTGTGTATTGTGTTTTCAAGGTCTGTGAAGAATTGTGCTGGGATTTTGAGAAGGATTGCATTGAATCTGTAGATTGCTTTTGGTAGGATTGCCATTTTGACTTTCTTGATCCTACCTATCCAAGAACATGGGAGATCTTCCCATCTTCTTATATCTTCTTTATTTATTATATTTAATTAAGTTTTATTTATATTAAAAACAATGTTATTTTACATACCAATCCCAGTTCCCTCTCCCTCCCAGCCTCCCATTTCCCCCACCAGATCAGCTCCCCATCCCACCCCCATCCACTCCTCAGAGAGAGTGAGCCTCCCATGGGGGAATAATCAAAGACTGTCACATCAATTGGGCAGGATCTAGGCCCTCCCCTTTGTATCTAGACTGTTTTCTTTATGTAGGCACTTAGTGCTACATACTTCCCTCTTAGCACTGCTTTCTTTACCCAGGAGTGATTCAATTGAAGATTGTTCAATTTCTATGAGTTTGTAGATTTTCTAAATTAGTGCTGTTGGTTTCTAACTTTAAGCCATGGTGATCTGATAAGATACAGCGGGTTATTCCATTTTTTATCTGTTGAGCTTTGCTTTACTATCAAATATAGGGTCAATTTTATAGAGGGTTCCGTGATATGCTGAGAAGAAATTATATTCTTTTGTTTGTGGGTAGAATGTTCTATAGATGCCTGTTAAGTCCATTTGAATCATGATATTTGTTAGTTCTATTATTTATCTGTTAAGTTTCTATCTGGCAGTCCTGTCTATTGGTGTGTGGGGTTTGGTTTGTAATTTAAGCTTTAGTAATGTTTCTTTTACAAATGTGGGTGCTGTTGGATTTGGGGCATAGATGTTCAGATTTGCAATTTCTTCTTGATTTTTTTCTGTGATGAATATGAAATGCCATTCTTTATCTTTTTTATTGATTTTAGTTTGAAGTCTATTTTGTTAGATATTAGGATATCTACGGTAGCTTATTTCTTAGGTACATTTGATTGGAAAATCTTTTCCCAACCCTTTACTCTGAGGTAATGTCTGTCTTTGAGGTTGAGGTGTGTTTCTTGTATGCAGCAGAAGGATGGATCCTGGTTTTGTATCCACTCTGTTAGCTTGTGTCTTTTTATAGTAGAATTGAATCCATTGATATTGAGAGATATTAATGGCCAGTGATTGTTAATTCCTGTTACTTTTTGGTGGTATCATTCATATGTTTCCTTTCTTTGAGGTTTGCTGGTATGAGGTTATATGTTGCCTGTGTTTTCATGGATGCAGCTAGCTTCCTTGGGTTGGAGTTTTCCTTCTACACCTTTCCATAGGGTTGAATTTATGGGTAGGTATTTTTTAAATCTGTTTTTTCCATGGAATATCTTGTTTTCTTTGCCTAAAGTGATTGAAAGCGTTGGTAGGTATAGCAGTCTGGGCTGGTATCCATGGCCTCTTAGTGTCTGCATAATGCCTGTCCAGGACCTTCTGACTTTCATTGTCTCCATTGAGAAGTCAGTTGTAATTCTGATAGGTTTGCCTTCATATGTTATTTGTTCTTTTTCCTTTGCAGCTGTTAATATTCTTTCTTTATTCTGTATGTTTTGCATTTTGATTATTGTATGGTGAGAGGACTTTTTTTTGACTCAGTCTATTTGGTGTTCTGTCAGCTTCTTGTATCTTCATATGTATGTACTTCTTTAGGTTTATTGTATGATTTTGTTGAATATATTTTCTGTGACTTTGATTTGGTATTTTTCTCCTTCCTCTATCCCTATTATTCTTAGGTTTTATCTTTTTTGTGGTGTCCCACATTTCCTGGATGTTTTGTGTTAAGAATTTGTTGGATTTAACACTTTTTTGATCAATGAATCTATTTCTTCTATCATATTTTCAACTCCTGAGATTCTGTCTTCCATCTTTTGTATTCTTTTGGTTATGCTTGCATCTGTATTTCCTGTTTGTTTCCCAGATTTTCAAATTCCAGAATTTCCTCAGTTTGTGTTTTCTTTATTGCTTCTATTTCAATTTTCAAGTCTTGAAGTGTTTCACATGTTTTTTTTTTCTTCTTTTGGCTTTTAAAAAGAGATTTATTGATTTCTTCTGAATTTTTGTTTGTCTTTTACTCCATTTCTTTAAGGGAATTTTTACATTTCATTTTTAAGAGTCTCTGTTATCTTCATAAAGTTAAATTTAAGGTCATTTTCTTCTGTTCCTTCTGGGTTAGGAAATTCAGGCCTTCCTTTTATAGGACCACTACATTTTGGTGTTGCTATATTGCTCTTTAGGCTGTTGAATGTATTCTTGCATTGGCTCCTTTCCATTACTTCCTCCAATTGGTACAGGCTCTTGGTCCAATCCTTGAGGTGGATGTCTGTGTCTCAGGAATCTTCCCTTGGACTGATCGTCGCAGTTGCTGTCTCTGTGTTAGGGAGGTTCTTTTGGTCCACTCTGTATGGTTGCTGTCTGTGTCTTGGGGAGCCACTGAGGTCAAGGTGGGATGGGTAGGTTTGGGGGTGGAGTGAAACTTGTAGATTGTAGGGTTTGATGGGGTGGTACTAGAGCAGTCTGCCTGCAGGAGGCTTGCCAGCTGACTTCTAGTATGGCTGAGCTGGGTGGGGAGGGGCTATATCACTTTTACATATGCTCACAGAACTCTAAGTCAGCATACCACAAAGATACTTGCACATCCATGTTTATTGCTGCACTATTCACTATAGCCACTGTGGTTGAATGAAAACGGCCCCCATAGGCTTATATGGAGCAGCATTATTTGAAAAGTGTGTTGGAGGATATGTGTCACTGAAGGTGGATTTTGAGGTTTCAGAAGGTTAAGCCATGTCTAGTGGCTCATTTCCTCTTTCTGCTGCCTGTTGATCCAGATGTAGAACTTTTGGATTCTTCTCTAGTACCATGTCTGCCTGCATGCTGCCATGCTTCCACCATGATGATAATGGATTAAATCACTGAAGCTGTAAGCTAGCACTAATTAAATGTTTTCCTTTATAAGAGTTGTCATTATTAGGATGTCTCTTCACAGGAATAGAAACCATAAATAAGGCAGAAGTTGGTACCAGGGACTGGGGTATGTTGTGATAGGCCTGACCATGCTTTTGTTTGGAGGAATGTGGACTTTGGGTCTTTAGATTAGGAGAGCAGTTGAATGCTGTAAGGCAACTCAATGGGTCATACTAGTAGATCTTGGAAGACAGTAGTGCTAAGAGTGATTTGAACTGTAGGGGTCCAACTCAAGATGTTTCAGAGAAGAAGAATATTAGTATGTAGCATAGAGATAGTTTTTGTGATATTTTGGCAAAGAATGTGGCTGCTCTCTGCCCTTGTTAAAAAATCTGCCTGAGGCTAAACTAAAGAGTTATGTATTAACACCTTTGGCAGAGAAGATTTCCAGACAGCCTAGTATTAATTGTATTGGTTGGTTATTAATGGCCACACCTACACACATCTATAATGAAAGGAAGCAAGTTGAGCAAGAAAAAAATACAAAATGTGCAGTTTGAGGAGAAAAGGAGCACTAGAAAATGCAATGGAGTCAAGTCCAGTGCTTGTGGATATTAAAAGTTTAAAGAAAAAGCCTGAAGTTAAACGGAATAAAGGGAGTTGGGACATTAGGGAAAGACTCCACTCAGCTAAGATTCCAACCTATGACAAAGAAAAGCTTAGGACTGGTTATGGTGGCACACATGTTTAATCCCCGCACTCTGGAGGCAGAGGCAGGCGCATCTCTGAGTTGGAGGCCAGCCTGGTCTACAGATCAAGTTCCAGGACATTCAAGCTTAGGCAGTAAAGAAAATTAATTTTCTCCATTTTGGAGTGGTAATTTATATTCTGTGTCATAATATGTTGGAAGCACATGATCTGCTTTTTTGTTTTGATTTTATAGGGAGTTACAGTTAAGAGATTGCATGAGTCTCAGAAGAGACCTCAAACTTTGGACTTTTAGGCAAGTTTGAGACTGTTACAGACTATGGGAACTTTTGAAATTGGAACTAAAAGCATTTTGCATTATTAATATGACTAGAAGCCTACTGGTGGCCATGGAGTTGAATGTGGTGGTCCCATAGGACCATAGGGAGTGACACTATTGGGAGCTGTGGCCTTGTGGGACTGGGTGTAGCTTTGTTTTAGGAAGTGTATCACTAGGGAGTAGGCACTGAGTTCTCAAATGCTCAAGCCAGGTCTTGTGTGACATTCACTTCCTGCTGCTTGTGGATCAAGATGTAGGAATCTCAGTTCCTTCTCCAGCACCTTGCTTGCCTTCATGCTGCCATGTCCTGCTCCTGCCATGATAATGTACTAACCCTCTGAAAATGTAAGTAAGTCCCAATTAAATGTTTTCCTTTATTAGAGTTGCTATGATCATGATGTCTCTTCACAGCAATAGAAACCCTAGAACACTACTTCATAATGAGAAAAAGCACATGACATACTTTCAACATACAATGGCACAGAATATCTTATTCTAATATAACTCATTTGTTTTCTTTTTTGAGTCAGGGTCTGTATATATAGCCCTGAATGTCCTGGAAACCTCTATGTAGACTGTGAACTCACCAAGATCTGGCTTCCTCTCCCTCCCAGGTGTTGGGATTAAAGGCATGCACTAATGCACTACCACACTCAGTTTCTAATAGAAGTGCTTAAATATCTAAATTTTCTACCAAACATTGCTTCTTTTCTAATCCTTTTTCTTCCTTTTTATTATATTTTTATTTTTTAATACAATCTCATTTTACATACTGAACCCAATTCCTTCTACCTTCTGCCCTCCAACCTCCCCCACCATCTCCTCATCCCACTCCCCCCATCCGCTCCCCAGAGAGGGTGAAGCATCCCATGGGGAATCAAAAACGTCTGTCACATCATTTGAGGCAGGACCTACACACCCCCACCCCCCATCTAGGCTCAACAAGGTATTCCTCCATAGGAAATGGACTCCTCAAAAAAGCCAGTTCATACACTAGGGATAAATACTTGTTCTCAAGCATTGCTTCTTCACCTTCAAAATTGTGTATTCCAAGAAGCTGGTCTATACCACCTGCTTGTATCTGTGGTGGGGCCAAGCCATGGGCTTGACCTTTGCACTTTCTTCCATGCTATGTGTGACCCTCCACCTCCTGGGCTGTCTCCTCAGGGCAAAAGGCACCATAGCAGAGGTAAGGTCCCTACCCAACTCTACCCTGTGTGGGGCAAACCATCATCCAGAAGCACAGCCAGCTCAGACTACAGGTTGATGGAAGGAAAGCTAAACCATCATGGCTTCGTGTAGCGCCAGGGAAGTAAGGCCCACCTCTGACTTTCCTGCTCCACACAGGAACCCCTTAGCCCTGCTTCCCATTGTGTGGAGCATGGCCTGTAAGGGTGCCCTAAGAGAACAGACCTGAGCTACAGAGGCAGAAACTGTTGCCATGGGGTGGAACAAGTGACTCATGGGAGGTTCAACATTCACCATGCCCTCCTCTCCCACAGCGCTGGCAGCACCTGACCCAGCCTATCTGAGGCCTCCACCACTTGGAATACAGAGCTCAGGATGCAGATGTCAGGGGCCTGACCACCCTGACTCCAGTGTCTGAGAGCAGCAAGGTTGTCGTGGTGGAGAGTGTCATGTGACAGGCACCCCCAGCTCATATCACCAGCTCATCCTTTGGTAGCCATAGCAGCCCCTGCTTTAGCCTCTGCCCTTGCCTCCAGGGGGCCTGCCTTTCCTTGACAGTTTGGGGGTCTGCCTGGGTGGGGGGCGGGGAGAAGCACCATGAGTGCTAACAAAAATAACTTTTTCCATTTTAATAAAATGCCAAAAATATCACAACCCACCAAAAATAGATGCCTCTCCCCCTTGCCACCATAGAAAGTTCATCCTCATATTCCCAAGCTTTACCTCTTGTTCCTCTTTTCAGTGTACCCCCCAAATAAAGAACATTGTCAAAAAGGAATTCGAGGCTTTTTGATATAACTGGGGTCCATCTAGATGATTCTATAGAGGAAAAAATGGGATGTAGTAGGTTAAAAATGAAAAGTTTTGCCATTAAGCTCTTTCTTGTATTTTGTATTCTCCCTTTGAATCTGTTCTGGTCACCATCATCTCCAGATTGAACAGGACTTTTATACTTCTACAGAGAATTTTTCACATCTTACACAACACTGTATAAATGCTGTATTTAGTCGATATCACTGAGAGGCATTTGTCCCGCGCCATAGTCTCGCCAGCAAGAACGACACAGGACACTCGGATCCTTCTGCAGTAAAGCTTTAATGCATCTTGAGAGACAGATGATCAGCTTCTGAGGGGAGACCCCGAGCCAAGAAACCCAGCCCCTTATATAAGCCTAGGAGCTCCAAGTGAGACGTATAGAACCGGGATTGGTGGTTTGCTCATCACCCCAGATGACGCCACGGGAGAGGCAGAGCTTAAACAGTAGACTCCAACCGACAATGGATGTCGGCACCATCTTGTAATGGCGATAGCAATAGTGAGGGCAGCTCCTCACATCTCCCCCTATTCATTTATTTTTGAAGCCATAGGACACCCACAACTTTGGAGTGGAGATAGAGGTCAAATCCTCACGTGCAAATTTGGAACATGTACAAAGCTCCTCTCCAGGGTCTTATCCCCAGAGGGATCCCTGACCAGTCCCAATGTCGTTTTTCTGGGGGAAGGAGATCATGACATAGAACCTTCATGCAAGATGACTTATCTCCCAGGAGAAAGTCGTTATACCGCAGACCTGTCCTCTGCAGTGCTTAGCCTTGCAACTCCCTGGGCTGCTGAAGCCTACCCACTCTACCCCGTACAATGAGACTAGCCTCGTGGGGTGCAAGAGCCGGGAGGCCAGCGACCTATTGCTTTAACATGGTCAACCAACTGTCAAGGGAGGCTCCGTGTTCTAAGGCAGCAAGTGCTTGTGCCACCACCACTTTGTCTCTTTTTGTTTGGGCTCTGAGCTTACACACCATCCAAAGCATCAACACTACTCCACAGCAGAGAACTAGGCTAAATAATCCCACCCCCACCCATTCCTTAAAATAAGAAAATGCAGATGAAATCCAGGAGGAGAGGCCTTCCGTCAGAGAAAGATCCAGACGCGTCGAATTCACTTGCAGGATCGCCACTCTCAGCTCACGGAGTGTCTGCTCAAACTCAAAAGTCCAATTCTGTAATAAATGTTGAGACAGAGCTTTTGACAGGTTAGCTGCTCTTGTAAAATTCTCATATTGTACTGAAGTGACACAAAGGCCAGGCAATTTTTGTTCACATCCCAATTGGGCCATCTGCCACAATATATCCAATTGTTCCTGAACCAAATTAATCCGTTGGTTTACCAACATCAGGCCTCCTTGTATCTGAGAATTGGCAGTGGCCTGTTTATCTAGGGCCATGATCACAGTGGCCAATAGTTCATTAATGGTTTGAGCTGTCTGCACAGTGGCGGAAAGTGCAAGGGCCGAGGCGGTAACTGAAGCGGTAACCGCTGCGGCGGCTATCAGGCCCACAATAATAGCAGAGATCCCAAAATCTCGCTTTTCCCTAAACAAACTCAAACTACTTGGCGCCTCAACAGGAACTGGAACAAATCGAGGCATGCGCATTACCAAAGCAAAAGGGTGCTTAATAGCATCCCAGCATAATGCATAAAAACAATTCTAAGCAGAGCAATTTATTTCTTTCTGATTCTTACCTAAGTTATCATTACTCACAACCCAAATAAAGGGCGGCCAAACACAAATCGGAGCAGCTGAATAATTAATTCTCTTAAAAGGGGTATACTTAACATTGGAGGAGGACCAATCAGATGATCCAGAGCTCTGTCCCTTACTCAGACTGTTGCCTAATGCCCCTTTCCAATCAAAAGTAATCTGTCCCTTCTCACTATATCCTCCAGCGATCATTGCCATAGGAGAAAGATCAGTACAGCTTCCATTAATTCTGCAAAGCAACCATTGATCAAAAGGATTAGCATTAGATCTTTCTGGATCCATATGAGTAAAATTATCCTTTAATGAAGAAATCACAGTAAAGCACAAGCTTCCTACCAATGACAAGGTTCTCTCATCCTGAAAACTCTGTATCTGAGGATCCAAAGGCAAAAAGGCAAGCCCCAACTCTCTATTAGTTGTGAAAAATCTAGGGAACACCTGGGTATTATGCATCACTGGCATCGGTAGGGGGAAGGTAGACATGATGGCCCACCGTAACTCGCCCATCATACTAGGAACCATCATCCCGAGGTTAATAGCGAGTTAATTAGCATGTTCTCTCTCTGTCTTTTGGTTAGTTTGGACAGAGGTTTATCTATTTTGTTGATTTTCTCAAAGAAACACCTCTTTGTTTCATTGATTCTTCTCAGTGTTTTTCTGGTTTCTACTTGATTGATTTCAGCCCTCAATTTGATTATTTCCTGGCGTCTGCTCCTCCTGGGGGAGTTTGCTTCTTTTTGTTCTAGAACATTCAGCTGTGCTATTAATTCTCTAGTATGACTGTTCTCCAGTTTTTTCATGTGGGCACTTAGTGCTATAAACTTTCCTCTCAGCACTGCTTTCAAAGTGTCCCATAAGTTTGTGTATGTTGTGTCTTCATTTTCATTGAAATCGAGGAAGTCTTTAATTTCTTTTTTTATTTGTTCCTTTACCCAGGGATGGTGCAATTGTGCATTGTTCAATCTCCATGAGCTTGTAGGGTTTCTGCGATTTGTGTTATTGTTGAATTCTAATGTTAATGCATGGTGGTCTGATAAGATGCGGGGGGGTTATTCCAATTTTTTTTTGTATCTGTGGAGATTTGCTATGTTTCCTATTATGTGGTCAATTTTAGAGAAGGTTCCATGTGGTGCCGAGAAGAAGGTATATCCCTTTGTATTTGGGTGGAATGTTCTATAGATGTCTGTTAAACCCAGTTGGGTCATAACTTCTATTAGTTCTTTTGTTTATTTGTTAAGTTTCTGTCTGGAGGTCCTGTCTAGCTGTGAGAGCTGAGTGTTGAAGTCTCCTACTATTAGTGTGTGAGATTTTATGTGCATTTTGAGCTTTAGTAATGTTTCTTTCACGAATGTAGGTGCCTTTGTATTTGGGGCGTAGATGTTTAAAATTGAGACTTGTCTTGATGTATTTTTCCTTTGATGAATATGAAGTGTCCTTCTTCATCTCTTTTGATTGATTTTAATTTGAAGTCTAATTTGTTAGATATTAGGATTGCTACACCTGCTTGTTTCTTGGGACCGTTTGATTGGAAGATCCTTTCCCAACCCTTTACTCTGAGATAACGTCTGTCTTTGATGTTGAGATGTGTTTCTTGTATGCAGCAGAAGGAAGGGTTCTGTCTTCGTATCCATTCTGCTAGTCTGTGTCTTTTTATAGGCAAGTTGAGGCCGTTGACATTGAGGGATATTAATGACCGTTGATTTTCGATTCTTGTTTGTGCTTGATTTATTGTTAGTGAAGTTATTTTGTGTAGTTTCTCCTCCCTTTTTCTTTTGGTGTTTTGTAAAGTGTGATTATATATTGCCTGTGTCTTTGTGAATGTAGTTATCTTCCTTGGCTCTAGGTTTTCCTTCTAACATTTTCTGTAGAGCTGGATTCATGGATACGTATTGTTTAAATCTGGCTTTGTCATGGAATATTTTGTTTTCTCCATCTATGGTAATTGAGAGCTTTGCTGGATATAGTAGTCTGGGCTGGCATCCTTGTTCCCTTGGCGTTTGTAGGACATCTGTCAAGGATCTTCTGGCTTTCATCGTTTCCATTGAGAAGCCAGGTGTAATTCGGATAGGTCTGCCTTTGTATGTTACTTGGCCTTTTTCTTTAGCTGCTCTTAATATTTTCTCTTTGCTCTGTAGGTTTGATGTTTTGATTATTATATGGCGAGGTGACTTCTTTTTCTGGTCAAGCCTATTTGGTGTTCTGTAAGATTCTTGTACTTTCATAGGCATATCTTTCTTTAGGTTAGGGAAGTTTTCTTCTATGATTTTGTTGAATATGTTTTCTGTACCTTTAAGTTGAAGTTCTTCACCTTCTTCTATACCTATTATTCTCAGGTTTGGCTTCTTCACGGTGTCCCATATTTCCTGGATATTTTGTGTTAAGGATTTGTTGGTTTTGAGATTTTCTTTGGTTGACGACTCTATATCCTCTAATGAGTCTTCAACACCTGAGATTCTCTCTTCTATCTCTTGTATTCTATTGGTGATACTTGCATCTGTAGTTCCAGACCGTTTACCGAGCTTTTCTATTTCCAGCATCCCTTCATTCTGTGTTTTCTTTATCGTTTCTATTTCAGCTTTCAATCCTTCAACTGTTTGAGTTGTTTCCTTCATTTTGTTGGTTGTTCTTTCTTGGTGCTCTTTAGATTCTTTAAGAGATTTGTTTATTTCTTGAATTTTTCCCCCATTTCATGGATTTTTTGTTTGTTTTTTCTTCTATTTCTTTAAGGGATTTCCTCGTTTCTTCTTTGAGGGTCTCCATCATCTCCATGAAATAATTTTTAAGGTCTGTCTCCTCTTCTTCGTCTATGTAGTGCTTTTCGGGTCTTGCTGGTGTTGGATCCCTGGATTCTGGTGGGGTTATGTTGGTGTTTCTATTGCTGAGTGATCTCTTATTCTGTCTTCTTCCCATCTCTTCTTTCAGTGGTTGCTGGTGGGGTCTTTCCGTCTCCACAGGTCTCCTTCCTTCCTGCAGCTGAAGCTGGGGATGCTGACACGGAGTTTGGGTCCTGGTAGGGCTGATGTCTTTCCTGAAGCTGGTCTCACTGGGGTTGGGGTCTTCGAATTGTTGACTTCTTTGCTGTGTGGGCAGGTCCCTGAAGCTGTACTCGCTGGGGTTGGGGTCTTGGAAGGGCTGATGTCTTTCCTGAAGCTGGACTCGATGGGGTTGGGGTCTTGGAGGGGCTGATGTCTTTCCTGTGTGGGTGGGTCTTCTGGATGCCGGGAGCGGCCCCAAAGATCAAGCGGGATGGGGGAAGGGCGGGCGGTCCCCGCCGGAGACCCAATCACACTGAAGCTGGACCCCGACATTCAGGTTTTTATTAAACAAATCTGAGTGAAAGGACTTTACAGTGTAAAAAAAGATTATTCCACAACAAAAGTGCCTCAAGAGTCAGAGACACGCCCACCCCCACTGTTAGGAGTCTCACAGAAACACCAAGCTAACAACTATAACATGTACTCAGAGGACCTGATGCAGACTCATGCAGGCCATGTGTTTGCCATTTCAGTCTCTGTAAGCCAAGATGAGCCCTGCTTTAGTTGATTCAGTAGACCATGTTCTCCAGGTATCCTCCATCCCCTCTGACTCCTACAGTCTTTCCTCTCCTGTCTCATAGGGTTCCCTGATCTCCATGGGGAGGGACCCAGTGGAGACCTCCTACTTAGACTCATAATGTCTGGCTGTGAGTCTCTGCATCCCCTCCAATCTGCTGCCAAAGGAAGCCTCTCTGATGACAAATCATTCTAATGACTTTTTTTGCCAGTCGTGTTTGGTTGGACCCTAGGTCTCTGAGATGTACAGTCTCCAGTTCCTGGCCATCCTGTAAGTGTTGGGCATGGGCTCCCTCTCAAGAAATGAGTCTCAAGTTAAGACAAACATTGGTTGGCCACTCTGACAAATTCTGCACCACCATTGCCCCAGTGCATGTTTCAGGCAGGACAGATTGTACGTGGAGGATTTTATGGCTGGGTTGATGTCCAGATTTCTCTTTTTGTAGCCTGCCGAGTACCTTCCTGAACCAAGGAGACTCAAACCTAGGGGTGAAGGCACCAAGCCTGCACCAGCTAGACCTCTCTATGTTCTTTGAGCGGAGTGGAAGTTTTCCTCAGAAATGGGGCCCCACTGTCTGTTTTCAGAGGATGATGAGATTCTGTCCCAGCATCTGTCTGAGCAGTATAGGGATCTCCACAGGACTTGCCTGGCTACAAAAGATGGCCAGTTCAGACTCTGTATCCTCCATTATTGGGAGCTCTCACTATGGTCACTGCATAGATTCCAGGAGGTTTCCACTGCACTAGGTTTCCACACCACTTCCTAATACCCCCCAATTCCAACTGTCTCTCACTATACTCTCTGCCTCCATTCCCCCTCAACTGATCCCTCCTATTCCCATACCCACCCACCCCATCCACCTGCAGAATCTATTTATTCTATTTCCCTCCCTAGGGAGATCCATCCTTCCCTCTTACAGCCTTTCTCTGTTCCTAACCTCTCCTGGTCTATGGATTGTAGCTTGATTATCATTTACTTAACAGCTAATATTCACTTATAAGGTAATATCCATGCAAGTTCAACTGCCTGCTTGGGATGGTGCCTGGCCTCCTTGAGTTCATTTATCTAAGTTTTCCTCAGTTGCCACATTTTAAGACAGTTCCTGAGACCTTTCCTATTTACAAGTTGGAAGCTTAGTTGTGTGGAGTTGTCCCCTGAAGGCACCCCTCCCTTTATTCTATTATGGGAAATGCCTTCCTTTAATCTCATCTCTTTCATCACAAGCTTTGGCTCCAACAGTAAATTTCCTGGTGTTGTTTGTCTTTTCAAATGGTACACTTAATTCTTCTTTTTGCCTTGCTTGCTCTGTTTCATTATAGACCCATATAAGACTGATCACTAATTATCATGTGGCATAATCAATATCACACTACCCTAAAATTTCCTCTGAGAAGAATATTTATCCATTCCTTTTCAAATTTGCTTCAAGCAGATTCCTAGGACAAGGGCAGATAGAAGCCTCATTCATTGCCAAAATATTTTGAGAATGGTCTTTAGCCCAGCTGCTATTTTTCCCCTCTGTAACCATTTGAGCTGGGCTTTGGTAGTCCACAATGCTCTTAGTACTGCTCTCTTTTTTATTTTATTTTCCAGTTTAAATTTGGATAAGAAAAAAGTTTGCTTCACAAGTCAGTTCCAGGTCCCTCTCCCTTTCCCTCCCCTCCTCCCATGCCCTCCCCCAACCCCCCCATTATCCCCTCATTCCCCCAGGGAGGGTGAGGCCCTCCATGCGGGTGTCCATAGTCTGTCATTTCATATAGGGCAGGGCCTAGACCCTTCCTCAAGAGTTCAGGGTGAGAGTACTGCCCTCTTACAGGATCCTAATAAGATGGCCTATTATGATCTGTTTATGGTGTTCATCACCTTTCTTAGTTCAAAGTTCCAAGGTCTTCCACATTTCTCCAAAAGACATGGTCAGGACTGTCACAGCAATGGCTGAGTCACTTCCTGATACTAACTTCTGTCTTACTTTTCTATTGCTGTAACAAGACATCATGATCAAAACAACTTATAAAAGAGTTTGATTTGGGCTTGTGGTTTCAGAGGGTTAGAGTCTATGATGGTGGAGCAAAGACATGGTGGCAGGAACAGTTTGAGAGCTTACATCTTGATCCATAAGTAGGAGCCAGAGAAAGAGACACAGAATGGTGTGAGTCTCTTGAATACTGAAAGTGTGTCCCAGTGTCACTCCTCCTCCAAAAGGGCCATGCATCCTAATGTGTCCCAAACAGTTTCACCACCTTGTGATGAAGTATTCAAACATATGAGCCAATGGGGGGCATTCTCATTCAAACCCTACAGCTACTAATTTGATCTGAGCTTCTTTTCAATGTCTGTCCCTCTACGTTTTCTTGTCTTAGAGGAACGGTTAGAACTTGTGGGTTTCACATGAGCACTGGAGATTTTTTTGTTTATTAAACATAGTCTTCAACTTTGTTACAGACTGTTATAAGGCTACCTGGCAATAATTTGATCCTTTGGAATCTTGTGTTTTAGATTTGCCTGGATGTATCAGAGGAGAATTTCATGTATGGTAAAATAATTATTTGACACACTCCAGTGTTCAGGATGGTCACTGTCTTAATTAGGATTTCTATTGCTGTGATAAAAACACCATGACCAAAAAATTTTGAGAAGAACGGGTTTATTTCAGCTTGCAGTTCTAAATCACAGGCCATGACTCTGGGAAGTCAGGGCAGAAACTCACACAGGATAAGAATCTGGAAACAGGAGTTGATGCTGAGGCCACAAAGAAGTGCTCCTTACAAACATGATAATCATGTCTTTATTGGCTCGAATTTTCATAATACCTAGGACCACCACTCCAGAGGTGGGATTGCCCACAATGAGCTGGGCCCTCCCACATCAATCAACAATAAACAAATTGTACCACAGGCTTACCCACAGACCAATCTGAAGTGTACATTTCCTCAATTGAAGTTTCCTTTTCAAAAATGACTCTAACCCGTGCCAAGTTGACATAAAAGTAGCCAGCACAGTCATATTTTGCAACAAGGACCCTGTGCCCACACCGCATACTGGAGAAGTGTTAAAATTCATCTGGATCTGTATTTGTCCTTTTCTATTGTGCCTAGGGCATACATACCCTCTGACCAACCACCGGGACTGTAATCTTAGAGACAGTCTTGTTTATGTAAAAATGACATACAATGATAGTTAAAGCAGGAATCCTTTTATTGTTGCTGGTGTCATTTGAGATTAGGTCCCCTGTCACTCACAGAGTACTTCAGTTTCAGTAGACCCAGTGGGTTCATCCAGGGTTCAGGGCCTCTGAAGCTCTACTCCCTTGTGCTCTATCTTTAAAGTGACAGCCACATGTACTTCTTGAGTCCAAATTTCATCTGGTAAATTATGGGTATGTATTGCCTTTGGATGCAGTACTGAGGCTAAATATTGTGCCGAGATATTCTGTCCTCAAAACAGTTGAATTTGCCTGAGAGTAGCCTGGACTCAGAGCAAGGACCTCCTAGTTAGGCTGCTGTCTCATCAGGAGTTAACCATAACAAGTTTCGCTCTGTCTCAGTGCATCATGACATAATATTAGTTAATTACCCACCCTAGTGAGCAGGCTTAGGTCACCCAGAGTATGATCTCTACTGATTTGTGGCATCCTACACAGTTACTCCCAACTCACACCAAAAGAAGTTTGTTTAGTAAAAGAATGAGAGGTCTGCTTAGTCATCCAGATGAGTTCCCACTCTATGAGATTTAAGTACTTTGCTTTGAACTAGTATGGTGGTTTGAATTGGTTTGATCCCCATAGACTCGTGTGTTTGAATACTTGGTCCATAGGGAGTGGCATGGTAGGAAGTGTGGCCTTGTTGGAGTAGGTGTAGCCTTGCTGGAGAAAATGTGTCATTGTAGAGGTGGGCTTTGAGGTCGTATAAGCACAAATCTTGCCAGTGGGACACAGACTCCTTCTGCTGCTTGTGAATCGAGATGTAGCACCCTCAGCTCCTTCTCCCGCACCATGTCTGCCTGCATTCTGCCGTGTCCCACCGTTATGACAATGGACTAAACCTTTGAAATTGTAAGCCACCCCAATTAGACATTTTCCTTTATTAAGTGTTGCTGTGGCCAAGTGTCTCTTCAAAGCAATAGAAATCCTAATTAAGACAAATATGGTAAATGTGCTTACCTTCTTGTCATGATTAAGCAGAGTGTCAACTTGAGAAAGAGACCTCTGAGCATGTCTATAAGGGAATTTCTAGATTGGGTGGATTAAGATGGGAAGATGCACCTTAAATATGGATGGTAGCCTTCATTAGGCTGGAGGTCCCATCCTGAATAAGAAGGAAAAGGGAACTGATCAGTGGATCCCATCTATTGCTGCTTCCTGACTGCACTTGAGATGTGACCAGCTCACTCATGCTCCTGCCACTAACTATTATCCACTGTGATAAATTATATTCTTGATCTGGGAGATAAAATAAAACTTTCCTCCCTTTACTCGTTTTTTTTTTTGGTTAGGCATTTGTCACAGCAATGAGAAAATAGTCCTCTTTTGCAGAATCTCATCCTTTGTGCTTTTTGCAATGTATTTAGATATATTTATCTCTTTTCTTATTTTTTCTTTATGTATGCATTCAAACAGGGATGCATTTTTATTCAAAACTTGCTCAAATATCCAGGTTATTAACTACTTTAGCCTAAAGAAAGGCTCAGGCTCACTTACTTGTACCTATGGGTAAGGTCATAAAATACTTACAATAAACATGACCATTTGTCTCTCAAGGGCAGTTCTTGGATATCAGCCTTCCCACTGGGAATGCTATCTTCACGTGACCCTCTCCCACTAATTGCAAAAGTTTCAGCAATCCCCAAAGGTGTCTAGTGAATGTTACAGAGACAGAATTGCAAGCAGCCAAGCAAGTATGTAAATGGTTAAATTAAGAACATAACTCAGTCCCTGTGGGAAGTTTGGGGGTACTTCTATATCAATCCTTGAAATTTTCTCTAATTCCACTAAGATAGATTGTTAACTGTTTTCCCACACTAAACTGTTGCTGAAGGTTTCTTTGCCCCACCAGGTCCTGCTGCCCTTCTCAGTCCCAAATAAACACACAGAGACTTAAAGCAATTATTAAACTGTTAGTTTATGACTAGGGCTTCTTATTGGCTAGCTCTGTCTTAATTATTAATCCATATCCATAAATCTATGTATTTCCACCTGGTCTTATCTTCATGGAGAATGCCCGGACCTGCTGCTCCTTTGTTGTCTACATGGCGACTCTTTTGGCAGACTCCCTCTGCCTACCTTTCCCAGAATTCTCTTCATCTTCTAGCCCCACCTATCTTCCTGCTTCATTGGCCAAACAGTGTTTTATTCCTCAACCAATAAAAGAAACATATACACAGAAGGACATTCCCCATCACTAAATCATGTTTCTGAAAGTTGGTTTTTATTTTATTTTGCTTTGCCTCCCTATAATTGAAAATATATTAATTTCCCATACAATATATCCTGATTATTCTATCCCATCCTGGTCTGCTACTACCTTTTTGTCTCTCATTAGAAAAGAATAGGCTTCTATGAGATAACAACAAAACATAACAAAGTAAAATATAATGAGATAAAACAAGGCAAAGCAACAAAGGAAAAGAGCCCAAGGGAAGGCACAAGAATCAGAAAGCCACTTGTTCACAAATTCACAAGTCCCATAAAAACTAAACTGAAAGTTGTAATATATATGCATAAGACCTGGTACAGACCCATGTAGGCCTTGTGCTTGTTGCTTCAGTCTCTGAATTCATATGAGCTTTCCTCAGTAGATTCAGAGGGCTTTGTTTTCCTGGTGCTTTCCATTTCCTGTGGCTCTGTGGTGGTTTGGATAAAAACGGTTCCCATAGATTATTCCTCTCAGATGTAATTGGTTTTCCAGGAGTAGTTGTGTCTCACTATTATGAAAAACCCTAAACCATTTAAATGTCATTTATTTTGTAGGTCTTTGAAAGGTTTGAAGACTATCTATCCATCTTAAGTACATCTCTGTATATCTAAAACACCTAACCTAACTATAAGTACTGACTACTATAGGTGACTATATACAATCTGTATTTAATTATGTATTATATTTTGAAAGATCAGTATAAGTACAATACTTAAACAAGAGGAGACATATATGTATCACAAAATTGACCTTAAATTTTTATCAATAAATGAAAATCCATAAAAATACAAAATATTCATTTCATATCATATTTCCTTTTTCCCTTTAGAAAGAGATTGGCAGTAATCATTACCATTTATAAGCAACTCCATCTAAATGAAAACAAAAATTTATAGACAATATTTGGGAATTTGGGCATTATTCATTCTAAACTGCTTCATGCTGGTTGGTGGCACTGTTCATACCCTGGGGATCATGACAAAACACAGAAACCTGGCTAAGTTTTTTGTGGTCTGCAAGGCTGAATCATCTCAGTTGTTTTAGATGTTGGATTACTTGGGCCACTGCTGCAGGGGTCTTGTTTCATCCAAGCATAGAAGTCTGGAAGGAATGCACAAATTTTCATTTTATGTGGAAGCACAAGAAAAAACTCTTTTCCCCGTTAAGAGAAGCTTTTTCTTTGCTAGCCACTTTGGTTTATCCCCTGCCAGCAGCCTGGGCTCTGCTGCGATGTAGTCCCCAAATAACACACAAGACGCTGTATTAATTATAAAGCTGTTGGCCTTACTTGTCTCTTACTGGCTAGCTCTGCTTTAAGTAATTACCCCATAATTGTTAATGTAAGTATGTCTCTTACCGGAGAATAGTTCCAGGCTTCCTACCCCCATGGCGGTTACATGTTGACTCTCTTGTGTTTCTCCTTCCCAGAATCCTCCTGGACTCCTAGCCCCACCTATCTAGATTCCTATAGGCTCAACAGTACTTTATTGACAAATAACAGGCAAATAACAGGACTTCCCCAATATTTCCCAAGTAACCTGTCCTTATATTTAAATTTAGAAGTCAAAGCATTTTCAAAATATGTAAGTTAGATAAATTTTGTAGCATTTATTTTAGCAGTTTTCGCTACTTCCTTAGCAGTCAAACAATTCAAAGCCAACACAATAGCATACAGTATCCAGGCTCTCTTTGTACTTTTCATCTTTTCTTGGCTTTTTTATTATTCTATTTCTTTTACTTTTATTTATTTATTTTTCTCTAAGACAGGGTTTCTCTGTGTAAATCTGCCTGCCTCTGCCTCTGGAGCGCTGGGGTTAAAGGTTTGTGCCACCACACCCAGCCATTATCCTGTTTCTTTTTCTCTTTCAAGCCTATGTATATTTTTTAATGCACTATAAACCTTTTAGAGGTTTTGCTTTATCTGAATCTGATTTTACAATAAATCTTTATGTTTTTCTGGCCACTTGTCTGTTATCTGCAAAACAACATTGCTTAAATCAAAGCCACAGTTGTTTTAACTGCTGTCTTTCCAAAATAGCACCACTGGCCACGCAAGTTTCGGCAAAATAGAGCCCACCTGAGAAAACGCTGATACCAACAAGCCATGCTTCTCTCTGTTCTTCTGTTTCTAAAATCCCTTTAAAATTTTTGTCATTCTACATGGAAATTCATGCCACATGTTGCAGACGCCATATGTAATGAGAATACTATGCCCCCTTTCCATACTGTTGATATTCCATGATAATTTACATCTGTTAGATTTAGTTTTCAATTGTTTAGGGTTGGGAGTGGGAGGTAGTGTTCATACTTGGACATCTTTTCAGGTAAGTTTAAGGTTTAGATGAGATAGATATGCTAACAATAGGATTTAGGTAAATTATCATCCTCTATGTATATATACTTTATATATGTTTGAGACATTTTGTATATTGACACAATTTAGTTTTGTTCCAAGTCTAAATCTTTTCTTTAGACTAAAAGTGGAATTGTAGGGAGATATCACGTACCTGTAGCCCTAACCATGCCTATTTGGACAAGGCCACAGGTATGTGGGAGAAGGTAGGGAGATAAAGAGCTAGGAGGAAGAGAAGAGGGCTCTCTCGGGGTTGTGGTTGAAGTTGGAGACCAGCAGAGCACTGACCTCAGTTCTTGGCTTCTCATGTAAGTGATTTCTCCCTAATAAAAATAACATACAACATCCCTATCCTGTGTATGGTAATCTTTCTCATCACCCCATCACCATGCCTTCTCACCCCCTCCCCAGAGGGAGTCATTAGGACCCAGCAGGTCTAGTAGTCTTCCTCTCCTCACTTGCAGTGCTGAACAGTGCCTCCGTGATGGTGTGTTTCAGTGAGAACATCCTTCATTGCTGTGTATTTTCACTCCCTTCGGCAGGTAAGCATTGGGAACCCCCCCCCCCTTATTTCCTTCTTTGGTGTTGTGGCTTGCTTTTCCTGGCTGCTCAGGTTAAAGCCCAGCAGGAATTTTGATCCTGCAGGCACCAGGTCTAAAGGTAGCTTTACATAAATCTCTGTCATTCTATCTATAAATAAGACTCAATATTAAAAGGCTGGGGTAAAAACCTGCTAGCTCAGACAGGTAGAGTAGTAAATAGCTACCCTTCTCTCCTTGCTTGTGTCTCCCAAAAAAACAGTCCTTCTGCTCTGCCAAAACAAAAAGAGTCAAGCCACTCACAATCCCTTTCTCCTACTTCGAGTGCATCTCTATATTTCTTTCAGATGTCCTCTGATGTTCCATGATTACTCTCTGTGAACTAGTTGCTAACTCAGCCTCCTGACCCAAGTTTAATTTTATTTAATTAATGCAAATGCAAACTTGGGGTCCACAATGTGGTCAAATATCCCCAACCTTCCCCCATATTAAAATTGGAGGTGATCTGTGTCTTCATATGCATCCAAGACACTAAGGCACTGAAACACGGAACTGTTGTTCTCCTAACAGAAAACATCATTGCATCCTGACACAGTCTGTATTTTTTCCTTTGGTCCGAGCTTCAAACTGTAATCCAGAATAGCATCCTGCCTTGTGCAAGTGTTACAGCTCTTAAGGGAAAGGTACCCTGACTTGTCATGGAGTCAGGTGTGAGAACAACAGACCTTGGCTGGAGGCCCACTTCCCCATCAGCCTGGGAGCAGGCAGCTATAAGACAAAGTTTACTAAAAACATGTTTACTAAAAACAATATGGGAAACACCCTGACCTTCACCTTTTCCAACCCGGAGCAATAAGTTCCTGATAAGGGCTCACCCACGGGAACACCCTGACCTCGACCTTTTCCAAAGACTAACTGCCTCTTCCTGACCCCCCACCGCTGCCTCTGGTGTCAGGGCATATAACCAGCCAGGGATAAAAAAGGAGACGGAAGCTTTTCTTGAGGGAAGCCTTTCTTGGGGCCTGCTTAAAGTTTTCTTTGCACCACCGACTGGTCTCTGTGTTATCAATCCCGACACCCTCCACACATTCTCAGATACAGGCTGCACAGCAGGCGCAGCAGTCAGGCTACAGGTGAAGCCTGTTAAGGCCATATGTGCCACTTTGCCATCAGCTCCACTCCCACCACTGTAGGCTACACCTCTGCCATAGTACCCTTGAAGTGATGTGACACAATGTCTACCTGTCCCTGAAGGCAGAAATTCACTTGTTCTGAGGTAAGACCCTCAGCTGCCACAGTCCTCCCACCCCATCTCAGCCCTCAAAGCCTAGTGGAAGCCTTTCTGGTCAACGTGGGACAAAATGCCATTCAAAGCTGATAAAGGTACTAGAGAGATCATGGATAACAGGAGCATACCTGAATATAATAAAAGGAATATACAGTAAACAAACAGCCAGCATCAAACTAAATGGAGAGAAACTCAACGCAATTCCTCTAAAACCAGGAACAAGACAAAGGCTGTCCACTCTCTCCATACCTCTTCAATATTGTCCTTGAAGTTCTAGCTAGAGCAATAAGACAACAAAAGGAAATCAAGGGGATACAAATAGGAAAAGAAGAAGTCAAGCTTTCACTATTTGCAAATGATATGATATTTTACATAACTGACCTGAAAAACTCTGCAAGGGAACTCTTAGAGTTGATAAACACCTTCAGCAAAGTGGTATTGTACAAGGTTAACTCTACAAAATCAGTGGCCCTATTATATACAGATGATAAAGTGGCTGAGAAAGAAATCAGAGAAACATCACCCGTACATTAGCCATAAACAGCATCAAATATCTGGGGATAACATTAACCAAAGAAGTGAAAGACCTGTATACCAAGAACTTTGAGTCTCTAAAGAAAGAAATAAAAGAGGGTAGCAGAAAATCGGAAGATCTCCCATGCTCTTGGATTGGTAGGATCAACATAATAAAAATGGCAATCTTGCCAAAAGCAATCTACCGATTCAATGCAATCCCCATTAAAACACCAGCACAATTATTCACCGACCTTGAAAGAACAATAATCAATTCTGTTGCCGTGGGAGTCTGCCTCTTCTTCCATCAGCCACTGAATGAAGGTTCTGTTTCCCAGACTCTCTGGCCATGGGATTGTAGGCTGGCACTCCCCAGATCTATGAATAAATCCATATATGAGAGAGTACATGCCATGTTTCTCTTTTTGTGACTGGGTTACCTCACTCAGGATGGTTTATTCTAGTGCCATCCATTTGCCTGCAAATTTCAGGATTCCATTGTTTTCTTTTCTGCTGAATAGTACTCCATTTTGTAAATGTACCACATTTTCTCTATCCACTCTTCGGTTGAGGGACTTCTAGGTTGCTTCCAGGATCTAGATATTACAAATAATGCTGCTAGGAACATAGGAACATAGTGGAACAGACATCCTTGTTGTATGAATGGGCATCTTTTGGGTATATGCCTGAGAGTGGAGTTGCTGGGTCTTGTGGTAGGTTTATTCCCATTTTTCTGAGGAATCTCCATACTGATTTCCAAAGTGGCTGTGCAAGTTGGCACTCCCACCAGCAATGGAGGAGTGTCCCCTTTCACCACAACCTCTCCAGCATAAATTGTCATTGGTGTTTTTGATTTTAGCCATTCTGACAGGAGTAAGATGGTATCTCAGAGTTGTTTTGATTTGCATTTCCCTGATGGCTAAGGATGTTGAGCACTTTCTCAAGTGCCTCTCAGCCATTTTAGACTCCTCTATTGAAAATTCTCTATTCAGTTCTGTAGCCCACTTTTTAATTGGATCCTTTGGTGTTTTGGAGACTTGCTTCTTGAGTTCTTTTTAAATTTTGGAGATCAGCCCTCTGTCAGATGCATATTTTTTCCCATTCTGTGGGTTGGCTTTTTGTCTTGCTTACTGTGTCCTTTGCCTTACAGAAGCTTCTCAGTTTCAGGAGGTCCCATTTATTAATTGTTGATCTCACTGTCTGTGCTACTAGTGTTATGTTCAGGAAGCTGTCTCCTGTACCAATTCTTTCAAGGGTACCACCCACTTTCTCTTCTAAGTGGTTCAGTGTGGCTGGATTTATGTTGAGGTCTTTAATCCATTTGGACTTTAGTTTTGTGCATGGCGATAGACATGGATCGATCCGTATTCTTCTACATATGCCAGCATCCAGTTATGCCAGCACCATTTGTTAAAGATGCTTTCTTTTTTCCATTGTATATTTTTAGCTTCTTTGTCAAAGATCAGATGTTCATATATGTGTGGGTTAATATCAGAGTTTTCAATTCGATTCCACTGGAGTACCTGTCTATTTTTGTGCCAATACCAAGCTGTTTTCATGACTACAGCTCTATAATAGAGCTTGAAGTCAGTGATGATGATGCCTCCGGATGTTGCCTTGTTGAACAGGGTTTCTGTTTGCTATCCTGGGTCTTTTGTTTTTCCATACAAAATTGATTATTGTTCTTTCAAGGTCTGTGAAGAATTGCGCTGGTGTTTTAATGGGGATTGCATTGAATCTGTAGATTGCTTTTGGCAGGATTGCCATTTTTACTACATTGATCCTACCTATCCAAGAGCATGGGAGATTTTCTATTTTCTGAGGGCTTCTTTAATTTCTTTCTTTAAAGACTCAAAGTTCTTGTGATACAGGTCTTTCACTTGTTTGGTTAGTGTTAATCCAAGGTATTTTATGTTGTTTGTGGCAATTGTAAAGGGTAATGTTCCTCTGATTTCTTTCTCAGCCCTTTTATCATCTGCATATAGCACGGCTACTGATTTTCTTGAGTTGATCTTGTAGCCTGCCACTTTGCTGAAGGTGTTAATCAGCTAAGAGTTCTCTGGTAGAGTTCTTTGGGTCACTTATGTAAACTATCATATCATCTGCAAATAGTGGAAGTTTGACCTCTTCCTTTCCAATTTGTATCCACTTGATCTCCTTTTCTTGTCATATGGCTCTGGCTAGAACTTCAAGTACAATATTGAAAAGGTATGGAGAGAGTGGACAGCCTTGTCTTATTCTTGATTTTAGTGGAATTACACTGAGTTTCTGTCCATTTAGTTTGATGTTGGCTGTTGGTTTGCTGTATATAGCTTTTATTATGTTTAGGTATGTTCCTGTTATCCCAGATCTCACCAAGACCTTTATCATGAAGGGGTGTTGGATTTTGTCAAAGGCTTTTTCAGCATCTAGTGAGATGATCATGTGATTTTTGTTCCTCAGCTTGTTTATATGGTGGATTACATTGATGGATTTTCATATGTTGAACCATCCCTGCATCCCTGGGATGAACCCTACTTGATCATGGTGAATGATTATTTTGATGTGTTCTTGGATCTGATTTGCCAGTATTTTATTGAGTATTTTTGCATCAATGTTCATGAGGGATATTGGTCTGAAGTTCTCTTTCTTAGTTGTGTCTTTGTGTGGCTTGGGGATCAAGGTTATTGAATCCTCATAAAAAGAGTTTGGCAAAGACCCTTCTGCTTCTATTGCGTGGAATACTTTGAGAAGAATTGGTGTAAACTGTTCTTTGAATTTCTGGTAGAATTCTGCACTGAGGCCATCTGGACCTGGGCTTTGTTTGGTTGGGAGACATTTGATGATTGCTTCTATTTCCTTAGGTGTTATACGTCTATTTAAATTGCTTATCTGTTCCTGATTTAATTTTGATAAGTGATATCTATCCAGACAATTGTTCATTTTCTTTAAATATTCCAATTTTGTAGAGTACAGGTTTTCCAAGTGTGACCAAAGATCCTCTGGACTTCCTCAGTGTCCGTTGTTATGTCCCCTTTTCATTCCTGATTTTGTTAATTTGCACATTCTCTCTGACTTTTGGCTAGTTTGGATAAAGTTTGGTCTATCTTGTTGGGTTTTTGGAGGAACCAACTCTTTGTTACATTGATTCTTTGTATTACTTTCTTCGTTTCTACTTTATTGATTTCAGTCCTCAGTTTGATTGTTTCCTGGCATCTACTTCTCTGGGGTCAGTTTGCTTCTTTTTTATAGAGGTTTCCATTGTGCTGTTAATTCTCTAGTGTGAGTGACTATTCTCCAGTTTCTTCATATGGGCACTTTGTGCTATGAACTTTCCTCTTAGCACTGCTTTCAAAGTGTCCCATAAGTTTGGTTATGTTGTCTTCATCTTCATTGAATTCTAGGAAGTCTTTAATTTCTTTATGTCTTCCTTGATCCAGGAATGGTGCAATTATGCATTGTTCAATTTCCATGAGTTGGTAAGGTTTCTGCAGTTTGTTTTGTTGTTGAATTCTAACTTTAAGGCATGGTGGTCTGGTAAGATACAGGGAGTTATTCCAATTTTTTGTACCTGTTGAGATTTGCTATGTTGCCAAATATATGGTCAATTTTAGAGAAGGTTCCATGTGGTACTGAGAAGAAGGTATATTCTTTTGTGTTTGGATGGAATGTTCTATAGACATCTGTTAAGCCCAATTGGGTCAGAACTTCTGTTAGTTCCTTTGTTTCTTTGATAAGTTTCTGTCTGGTGGTCCTGTCTAGTGGTGAGAGTGGGGTATTGAAGTCTCCCACTATAAGTGTGTGGAGTTTTATGTGTGATTTGAGTTTTAGTAATGTTTCTTTTATGAATGTGGGTGCTTTTGTATTTGTGGCATAGATATTCAGAGCTGAGACTTCTTCCTGATGGATTTTCCTGTGATGAGTATGGAATGACATTTTTAATTTCTTTTGATTGATTTTAGTTTGAAGTCTAATTTGTTAGATATTAGGAGAGTTATACTAGCTTGTTTCTTTGGTCCACTTGATTGGAAAATCTCATCCCAACCCTTTACTTTGAGGTAATGTCTGTCTTTGAAGTTGAGGTGTGTTTCTTGTATGCAGCAGAAGTATTTATTATGTCTTCATATCCATTATGCTACCCTGTGTCTTTTCATATACAAATTAAGACAATTAATACTGAGGGAAATTAAATACCATTGAGTGTTTATTCTTGTTTGTTTTGGATTTGGTGGTGGTGGTGGCATTGTTTGTGGATTTACCCTGATTTTTCTTTTGGCTGTTGATAACATGGGATTATCTATTGCCTATGTTTTCATGAGTGTAGTTAACTTCCTTAGGTTGGAGTTTTCTTTCCAGTACTTTCTGTAGGGCTGGATTAGTGGATATGATTTGTCTAAATCTGGTTTTTTTTCTGGAAGACTTCTCAGCAAAAACAAAATCTGGTTTTGTCGTGGAATATTTTGTTTTCTTCATCTACAGTGGTTGAAAACTTTGCTGGCTGCCATCGATAGTCTCTTAGTGTTGGTAGAATATCTATCCAGGACCTTCTGACTTTCAAAATTTCCATGGAGAATTTAGGTATGATTCTGATAGGTTTGCCTTTGTATGTTACTTAACCACTTTCCTTTGCTGCTCTTAATATTCTTTCTTTATTCTGTATGTTTGGGGCTTTTACTATTATGTGGTGAGGGGACTTCCTTTTGTGGTCCACTCTATTTGGTGTTCTGTAAGCTTCTTGTGCTTTCATTGGCAAGTCTTTCTTTAGGTTGGGAAAGTTTTCTTCTATGATTTTGATGAATATGTTTTCTGCACCTTTGAGTTGGGTTTCTTCACCTTCTTCAATCCCTATTTTTCTTAGATTTGGCCTTTTCACTGTGTCCTGGGTATTTTGTATTAGGGATTTGTTGGATTTAAGATTTTCTTTGGTCAATGAATCTAGTTCTCCTAATATATCTTCAACATCTGAGATTCTCTCTTCCATCTATTGTATTCTTTTTTTTAGTTTTACGAGATAGGGTTTCTCTGTATTGTTTTGGAGGCTGTCAGTCCTGCCAGGCCTCGAACTCACAGAGATCTGCCTACCTCTGCCTCCCGAGTGCTGGGATTAAAGGCGTGTGCCACCACCACCCGGCCCATCTATTGTATTTTGTTGGTTATGCTTTTCTAATTCCAGCATTCCTTCAGACTGCTTTTTTATTGTGTCTATTTCAGCTTTCAAACCTTGCACTGTTTGAATTGGTTTTTGCAATTTTTGATTTGTCTTTTCTTCCATTTCTTTATAGGATTTTCTCATTTCCTCTTTTAGGGTCTCTATCATCTTCATGAAGTTGTTTTTAAGGTCATTCTCTTCTGTTTCATCTGTGTTGGGATGTTCACATCTTGCTGGTGTACAGTCCCTAGACTCTGGTGGTGTCATTCTGTTGTTGAATGTGTTCTTATATTGCTGTCTTTTCATCCCTTCTTCCAGTGGGTACAGATGGGGGTCTCTTCCTCTCTTGGTGGGTAAGAGTCCAAGGTTCTCTTCTGTGGGTGTAAGCGGGTTCAATACTCTGATGGGTCTCAAAGTGGGTGCAGCTAGGTCTGAGGCATTCCCTCTCCTGGTTGGTGGGAGCAGGACTAGCACAGCAATGTCAACTGACTCAAGGTTGATTGTTGAACCGGTGGGAGTCAACCTGGCTGCAATCCCCAGGCCAGGAGATCCCCGAGTGGACAAGAGGAAGTCAGGCCTGAGACAGAGGCCCAAGGTCACCTCTTCCCTGAGTGGGGGTGGGAGTAGCCCGGTAATATCAGCAGACTCTCAGTTGCTTGGTTCACCAAGGTTGAGTCGACCATCATTTGAAATTCTTAAAGGAGATTCTAATCCCAAATCTAAAATACAGCTTGCAAAAAGAAGTCTTAAAAACAATTAAAATTAATAGAATAAAAGTTACAAGATGCAAAAATAAAACAAATAAATTATCTAAAACCATAATCCCTTATTATACTTAGAACATCTTACACACATACTGCATGTTTTTTATCATTTTTTATTTTAATTTTAAATAGCTTGTTTTACATGTCAATCCCAGTTCCCTCTCCCTCCCCTCCTCCCGCACTCCCCTTCCCCCCCCCTCCCACCCTATTGCCAAATCCTTCCATATAGGGGATATCTAGAGTCTGTCATTTTACTCTTGGTAGGGTCAAGGCACTCCCCTAAGAGTCCAGGCTGAGAGAGCATCTCTCTTTGTGCTATAGGCACATGAAGACAGTTTGTATACCAGGGATAGACACTGATCCACAGCTCAGGGCCCCATAGGTTGCCCAGGCCTTCTCACTGACACTCACATTTGGGGGGTCCAGATCAGTCCCATGCTGGCCTCCCCACTGTCGGTCTGGGGTCCAAGAGCACTCCCCTGTTCAGATCAGCTGTCTCTGCTGGTTTTGCCAGCCCATTCTTTGCCAATTTGCTCATCACTCCTCTCTCTATGTCACTGGGTTCCTTGGGTTCAGTTCAGTGCTTAGTTGTGTGTTTGCCTCTGCTTCCATCAGTCACAGGATGAAGGCTCCCGGATGGTTATAGACATCAAGTTCATTATGAGGAATGGGCATTCGAGGTGGTCCCTCCACTATTGCTTAGCTTGCCAATTGATGTTATACCTTTAGATCACTCGAGGTCACTCTGGTGCCTGATCTGTCTTTGATCCTATGATTCCCTCTTCCCCCTATTCTACCCCCACCCCCTCAACTTCCTGTTCCCCCATGACCAACTCCCTTCCTCTTTACCCCCTCTATTCTTCCCAGGTCCCACTCCCCCCCCACCCCTCGCCGTGTTCCCCATCAGAGGATCTTGTCACCATCCTCTTCTCTTGGGTACTATGCATATATGCATATCTTTTAGGTTCTTTCCTGTTTCCCAGACTCTCTATCTGTGGAAGTGCAGACTGGCACTATCCTGATCCATATCTAGAATCCATATATGAGTGAGTACATACCATGTTTGTCTTTTTGCAACTGGGTTACCTCACTCAGGATGGTTTCTTCCAGTGCTATCCATTTCCCTGCGAATTTCAAGATTCCATTGTTTTTTTCTGCTGAGTAATACTCCATTGTGTAAATGTACCACATTTTCTCTATCCACTCTTCAGTTGAGGGGCATCTAGGTTGCTTCCAGGTTCTGGCTATTACAAACAATGCTGCTATGAACATAGTGGAGCCGATGCCCTTGTTGTATGAACCTGCCTCATTTGGATAAATGCCTAAGAGTGGAATTGCTGGGTCTAGTGGTAGATTAATTCCCATTTTCCTGAGGAATCTCCATACTGATTTCCAAAGAGGCTGTATGAGTCGGCATTCCCACCAGCAGTGGAGGAGTGTTCCTCTCTCTCCACATCCTCTCCAGCATAAATTGTCTTCGGTGTTTTTGATTCTAGCCATTCTGACAGGAGTAAGATGGTATCTCAGAGTTGTTTTGATTTGCATTTCCCTGATGGCTAAGGATGTTGAGCACTTTCTTAAGTGTCTCTTGGCCATTTTAGCCTCCTCTACTGAGAATTCTCTATTTAGCTCTGTACCCCACCTTTCAAGTGGATCCTTTGGTGTTTTGGAGACTTGTTTCTTGAGTTCTTTGTAAATTTTGGAGATTAGCCCTCTGTCAGATGTAGGGTTAGTGAATATCTTTTCCCATTCTGTGGCCTGCCATTTTGTCTTTTTGACTGTGTCCTTTGCCTTACAGAAGCTTTTTAGTTTCAGAAGGTCCCATTTGTTAATTGTCGATCTCAGTGCCTGTGCCACCGGTGTTATGTTTAGGAAGTGGTCTCCTGTACCAACTCGTTGAAGAGTATCTCCCACTTTCTCTTCTAAAAGTTTCAGTGTGGCTGGATGTATGTTGAGATCTTTGATCCATTTGGACTTAAGTTTTGTACAAGGCGATAAACATGGATCTATCTGCAGTCTTCTGCATACCAGTACCCAGTTATGCCAGCACCATTTGTTGAAGATGCTTTCTTTTTTCCACTGTACAGTTTTAGCTTCTTTGTCAAAAATCAGGTGTTCATAGGTGTGTGGGTTAAAATTAGGGCTTTCGATTCGGTTCCATTGGTCTACCTGCCTATTTTTGTGCCAATACCAAGCTGTTTTCAGGACTATAGCTCTATAATAGAGCTTGAAGTCAGGTATGGTGATGCCTCCTGAAGTTCCTTTATTGTATAGGGATGTTTTGGCTATCCTGGGCCTTTTGTTTTTCCATATAAAGTTGATTAATGTTCTTTCCAGGTCCTTGAAGAATTGTGATGGAATTTTGATAGGGATTGCATTGAATCTATAGACTGCTTTTGGCAAGATTGCCATTTTTATTATGTTGATCCTACCAATCCAAGAGCATGGGAGATCTTTCCATTTTCTGGTATCTTCTTTGATTTCTTTCTTCAAAGACACAAAGTTCTTGATATACAGGTCTTTCACTTCCTTGGTTAACATTATCCCCAGATATTTGATGCTGTTTTTGGCTATTGTAAAAGGTGATGTTTCTCTGATTTCTTTCTCAGTCACTTCATCATCTGTATATACTAGGGCCACTGATTTTTTTGAGTTTACCTTGTATCCTGCCACATTGCTGAAGGTGTTTATCAGCTCTAGGAGTGACCTTGCGGAGTTTTTGGATCACTTATGTAAACTATCATATCATCTGCAAATAATGAAAGTTTGACTTCTTCTTTACCTATTTGTATCCCCTTTATCTCCTTTTGTTGTCTTATTGCTGTAGCTAGAACTTCAAGTACAATATTGAAGAGATATGGAGAGAGTGGACAGCCTTGTCTTGTTCCTGATTTTAGAGGAATTGCTTTGAGTTTCTCTCCATTTAGTTTGATGTTAGCTGTTGGTTTACTGTATATTGCTTTTATTATATTCAGGTACGTTCCTGTTATCCCTGATCTCTCTAGGACCTTTATCATGAAGGGGTGCTGGATTTTGTCAAAGGCTTTTTCAGCATCTAGTGAGATGATCATGTGGTTTTTCTTTCGCAGATTGTTAATATGGTGGATTACATTGATAGATTTTCTAATGTTGAACCATCCCTGCATTCCTGGAATGAAGCCTACTTGATCATGGTGGATGATTTTTCTGATGTGTTCTTGAATCCGGTTTGCAAGTATTTTATTGAGTATTTTTGCATCAATGTTCATGAGGGAAATTGGTCTATAGTTCTCTTTCTTAGTTGTGTCTTTGTGTGGCTTGGGTATCAAGGTAATTGTAGCCTCGTAGAAAGAGTTTGGCAGTGAGCCTCCTGCTTCTATTGTGTGGAATACTTTGACGAGTATTGGAATGAGCTCTTCTTTGAATTTCTGGTAGAATTCTGCACTGAAGCCATCTGGGCCTGGGCTTTTTTTGTTTGGGAGACTTTTGATGACTGCTTCTATTTCATTAGGGGTTATAGGTCTGTTTAGATTATTTATCTGTTCTTGATTTAGTTTTGGCAAGTGATATCTATCCAGGAAATTGTCCATTTCCTTTAAATTTTCAAATTTTGTGGAGTACAGATTTTCAAAGTATGCCCTGATGATTCTCTTGATTTCCTCAGAGTCCGTTGTTATGTCCCCTTTTTCATCCCTGATTTTGTTAATTAGCATGTTCTCTCTCTGTCTTTTGGTTAGTTTGGACAGAGGTTTGTCTATTTTGTTGATTTTCTCAAAGAACCAACTCTTTGTTTCATTGATTCTTCTCAGTGTTTTCCTGGTTTCTACTTGATTGATTTCAGCCCTCAATTTGATTATTTCCTGGCGTCTGCTCCTCCTGGGGGAGTTTGCTTCTTTTTGTTCTAGAACATTCAGCTGTGCTATTAATTCTCTAGTATGACTGTTCTCCAGTTTTTTCATGTGGGCACTTAGTGCTATAAACTTTCCTCTCAGCACTGCTTTCAAAGTGTCCCATAAGTTTGTGTATGTTGTGTCTTCATTCTCATTGAAATCGAGGAAGTCTTTAATTTCTTTTTTTATTTGTTCCTTTACCCAGGGATGGTGCAATTGTGCATTGTTCAATCTCCATGAGTTTGTAGGGTTTCTGCGATTTGTGTTATTGTTGAATTCTAATGTTAATGCATGGTGGTCTGATAAGATGCAGGGAGTTATTCCAATTTTTTTGTATCTGTGGAGATTTGCTATGTTTCCTATTATGTGGTCAATTTTAGAGAAGGTTCCATGTGGTGCCGAGAAGAAGGTATATCCCTTTGTATTTGGATGGAATGTTCTATAGATGTCTGTTAAACCCAGTTGGGTCATAACTTCTATTAATTCTTTTGTTTCTTTGTTAAGTTTCTGTCTGGAGGTCCTGTCTAGCGGTGAGAGCAGAGTGTTGAAGTCTCCTACTATTAGTGTGTGAGATTTTATGTGCATTTTGAGCTTTAGTAATGTTTCTTTCACGAATGTAGGTGCCTTTGTATTTGGGGCGTAGATGTTTAAAATCGAGACTTCGTCTTGATGTATTTTTCCTTTGATGAATATGAAGTGCCCTTCTTCATCTCTTTTGATTGATTTTAATTTGAAGTCTAATTTGTTAGATATTAGGATTGCTACGCCCGCTTGTTTCTTGGGGCCGTTTGATTGGAAGATCTTTTCCCAGCCCTTTACTCTGAGATAACGTCTGTCTTTGTTGTTGAGATGTGTTTCTTGTATGCAGCAGAAGGAAGGGTTCTGTCTTCGTATCCATTCTGCTAGTCTGTGTCTTTTTATAGGCAAGTTGAGGCCGTTGACATTGAGGGATATTAATGACCATTGATTGGTGATCCTTGTTTGCGCTTGATTTATTGTTAGTGAAGTTATTTTGTGTTGTTTCTCCTCCCTTTTTCTTTTAGTGTTTTGTAAAGTATGATTATATATTGCCTGTGTCTTTGTGAATGTAGTTATCTTCCTTGGCTCTAGGTTTTCCTTCTAGCATTTTCTGTAGAGCTGGATTCATGGATACGTATTGTTTAAATCTGGCTTTGTCATGGAATATTTTGTTTTCTCCATCTATGGTAATTGAGAGCTTTGCTGGATATAGTAGTCTGGGCTGGCATCCTTGTTCCCTTAGCGTTTGTAGGACATCTGACCAGGATCTTCTGGCTTTCATCGTTTCCATTGAGAAGTCTGGTGTAATTCGGATAGGTCTGCCTTTGTATGTTACTTGGCCTTTTTCTTTAGCTGCTCTTAATATTTTCTCTTTGCTCTGTAGGTTTGATGTTTTGATTATTATATGGCGAGGTGACTTCTTTTTCTGGTCAAGCCTATTTGGTGTTCTGTAAGATTCTTGTACTTTCATAGGCATATCTTTCTTTAGGTTAGGGAAGTTTTCTTCTATGATTTTGTTGAATATGTTTTCTGTACCTTTAAGTTGAAGTTCTTCACCTTCTTCTATACCTATTATTCTCAGGTTTGGCTTCTTCATGGTGTCCCATATTTCCTGGATATTTTGTGTTAAGGATTTGTTGGTTTTGAGATTTTCTTTGGTTGACGACTCTATATCCTCTAATGAGTCTTCAACACCTGAGATTCTCTCTTCTATCTCTTGTATTCTATTGGTGATACTTGCATCTGTAGTTCCAGACCGTTTACCGAGCTTTTCTATTTCCAGCATCCCTTCATTCTGTGTTTTCTTTATCGTTTCTATTTCAGCTTTCAATCCTTCAACTGTTTGAGCTGTTTCCTTAATTTTCTTGGTTGTTTTTTCTTGGTGCTCTTTAGATTCTTTGAGAGATTTGTTTATTTCTTGAATTTTTCCCCCATTTCATGGATTTTTTTGTTTGTTTTTTCTTCTATTTCTTTAAGGGATTTCCTCGTTTCTTCTTTGAGGCTCTCCATCATCTTCATGAGATAATTTTTAAGGTCTGTCTCCTCTTCTTCATCTATGTAGTGCTTTTCGGGACTTGCTGGTGTTGGATCCCTGGATTCTGGTGGGGTCATGTTGGTGTTTCTATTGCTGAGTGATCTCTTATTCTGTCTTCTTCCCATCTCTTCTTCCAGTGGGTGCTGGTGGGGTCTTTCAGTCTCCACTGGTCTCCTTCCTTACTGCGGGCTGAAGCTGGGCTCCCTGGGGTTGGGGTCTTGGAGGGGCTGATCTCTTTCCTGTGTGGGCGGCTCTTCTGGCAGCCGGGGGAGGCCCCGAAGATGGAGGGGGATGGGTGATGGGCGGGCGGTCCCAGCCGGAGACCCAATCTCACCTGAAGCTGGGCTCGCTGGGTTGGGGTCTTGGAGGGGCTGATCTCTTTCCTGTGTGGGCGGCTCTTCTGGATGCTGGGGGCAGCCCAGAATGTCGTGGGGGGATGGGTGATGGGCAGGCGGTCCCCGCTGGAGACCCAATCTCACCTGAATCTGGGCTCCCTGGGGTTGGGGTCGTAGCCCAGAAGATCGCGGGGGGGGGGGATGGGTGATGGGCGGGCGGTCCCCGCTGGAGACCCAATCTCACCTGAAGCTGGGCTCCCTGGGGTTGGGGTCTTGGAGGGGCTGATCTCTTTCCTGTGTGGGCAGCTCTTCTGGCAGCCGGGGGTGGCCCCGAAGATGGAGGGGGATGGGTGATGGGCGTGCGGTCCCAGCCGGAGACCCAATCTCACCTGAAGCTGGGCTCGCTGCACATACTGCATGTTTATGGCAGGAAAGTGTACTTGAATGGATATATCTCCCTCATACTCAAATAAAAATGATACCTTCTTATTCTCTTATGTAGTCAATTAATTATTAAAGGAAGGTGGTTGGGATCCAGGGAATTATTTGACAAGGAAATGCAAGAAATTGTCATTCCTTATAATAAGTAACAATTGGAATATTTCCTTCATGCTGCAGATGGTTGGGGAATTACACTAGCTTATTATGTGGTACAAATCAAATATCATGTACCCCAGCACCCTATATTAAAGTTTGTAGAAGAACTAAAGATAATGTTTCCTCCAAAAACAGCATGGGAATCTATTCCCGATGCCCTCTTGATATTTACATATGGGTCATCCAATGTAACTTCAGCTGTCTATATAAAAGATAAACCTGTAATTATTAAAAGAGTAAAAGAAATTTCTGCATAGCAGGTAGAAATTATAGCAGTTATTGCTGCCCTTGAAAACATACCTGAAGAGTTCAATCTTTATATGGATTCAAAATATGTAGTTTCTTTTTTTCTGATATAGAGACAGCTCTTACATCTGGAAGTTCCAAAATGGTACCACTCTTATTTCAGTTGCAAAATATAATTCAATTAAGAAAAAGAAATTTTTTACAGGACATATCAGAGGACATTCTGACCTACCAGGTCCATTGGCTTCAGGAAATGCTATGGCAGATTTATTAATAAAGGATCACTTGATTGCTAGTATGATGGAACAAGCATTATGAAGTCATGCTTCACATCATCAGAAAGCATTGACTTTGAGAAGGATGTTCAATTTGACACAAGAGCAGGCAAAGCAAATTTTGAAGGACTGTGAACACTGTCCTGAAGTATATTACCCATTAAAATGTGAGTTAATCCAAGGGGCCTTAAGGCTCAACTTTTATGGCAAATGGATGTAACTCATATCCAAGAATTTGGAAAATTTGCTCATGTCCTTTTTTCTGTAGACGCCTACTCTCACATGATCATGGCTACTGTAAGAACTGGTGAGACTGTGAAGGATGTCACACAACATCTTATTATATGCTTCTCCTCATTAAGTATGCCAAAAAGAATTAAAACTGATAATGTTTAAGATTATATTTCTCCAGATTTTGCAAAGTTTTGCATTCAATGAGGTATAGAATATACAACGGGAATTCCATATAACCCCCAAGGTCAGGCTATCAGAGAAAGGATTCATCAAAATCTTAAGGTACAGCTTCAAAGGTTAAAATCTAGTGGTCATTACTAATATCCTCATAAATTATTAAACCATGCTTATTTATCATTAATCACCTTAACACAGATGATAAAGGTTTTACTCCTATGCAAAAACATTGCCCCCCCACAAGAGACTGTTGCTCCTTTAGTGATGTGGAAGGGTTTTTTAAAATGGCACCTGGAAAGGGACAGATGTGTTAATCACCTCAGGAAAGGGATAGGCCTGTGTTTTTTCACAGAATGCAGAAACCCCAATCTTGATTCCAGACAGACTTATTCGACCCTTTCACCAAAAAACCTCTATTGAGAACCCAAAAAAGAAGAAAACAAAAGAAGACAAAGGAAGTAATATGGGAAATGAAGAATCTTGGCCTTCATGACAGGCCTCACTGCCTCCCACTGTGCTATCATCTACCACAAGAACATATCCACCCACTTGGGGACAACTGAAGAAACTCATTCAGAGAGCACAACAAGTGGTCTCTGATACAGGGAAATCACCGTCGGCAGAGAAAGTATTTCTTGCTATGCTTGCTGTGGTTGCTATGCAGGTATACTGTTTCTCTGCAACCTCATTTTTGGGCTTATGTTCCCCATCCTCCACTTCTTCATCTCATGCGTTGGGGAGATAAGGTATATACCAAGGTCTCGAATAATAATAATACTGAATTTTTAGTTGACATCCTGATTCTTCCTCTCATCTGACTTCCTCTGTAATTAAATATTAGGGAATGTCAGACAGCCTCAGTTTGTGTTACATTAAAGGAAACACCCCCTCCCCGTGCCTTCTGTTAATTATAGAACTTTTCTTTCTAATGCTCCAGATAGAGCAGTTCCAAATAAGCAGCCTTCCCATTGTAGAAGGTTAATGTGGGTACTTACAATAAAGATTTGGGGGTACTATAATTATAATAAAACTTTTGTTAAGTCCAAAAAACTATGCCCTTAAAAGAATGTTTACAAGAATATCAAGATTGAGATCAATTATGGGCCAGAAAGAGCTGGGCCACTTCTACACACACTCAGGACAGAGGTCAGAGATGAGTACCGGGTCCCCAACTTAGACACGATTTCCTCCCACTCACCCTCTCTGGGAGCCCCTGGCTTGGGGACTGCAGCCAAGTCGACTCATACCCCCCATGGACGACCAAGTGACCAGGAACCGGCAGAGAGAGCTGATACACTTCTGCCCACACTCCCCTGGCTTGGGGACTACAGACAGGTCGACTCCCCCCAGAAGGACAACTAAGCAACCAGGAGCCTGCAGAGAGAGCTGCTCCACTTCCACCCAAACCCAGGGCAGAGGGCAGAGAGCAGAGGTGAGAGAGTATTGGATTTGCTTGCACCCACCAAAAAGGAATCCTGGTTGCCTACACACCAGGAGAGGAAGAGACTCTTTCTACACCAACTGGAAGAAGTGACGGGGAAGAGGCAATATAAGAACACACTCAGCAACAGAAAAACTAATATGACACCACCAGAGTCTAGGGATTCTACACCAGTAAGACCTGAACACCCCAATGTGGACAAAGCAGAAGGGAATGACCTTAAAACACCTTTATGAAAATGATAGAGGCCCTTAGAGAGGATGTGAGAAAATTCCTTAAAGAAATGGAAGAAAAAACAAACCAAAAATGCAAGAAATAGAAGAAAAAACAAACCAAAAATTCTAAAAAATGAAAGAAATGGAGGAAAACATGAAGCAAAAATTACAAGAAACAATTCAAACAATGTAAGGATTGAAAGCTGACATGGAGACAATAAAAAAAACCACAGTCTGAAGGAATGCTGGAAATAAAAAAACTGGGGAAACAACCAGGTACTACAGATGCAAGCATAACCAACAGAATACAAGAGATGGAAGAGAGAATCTCAGGTGTTGAAGACACACTAGGAGAAATAGATTCATCAATCAAGGAAAATCTGAAGTTCAACAAATCCCTAACACAAAATATCTAGGAAATAAGGGACACCATGAAAAGACCAAACCTAAGAATAATAGGTATAAAAGAAGGTGAAGAAAAAACAAACCAAAAAATGCAAGAAATGGAAGAAAAAACAAACCAAAAAATGCAAGAATTGGAAGAAAAAACAAACCAAAAAAGGCACGAAATGGAAGAAGAAATGAAGCAAAAAATGCAAGAAATGGAAGAAAAAGCAAAGCAAAAAATGCAAGAATTAGAAGAAGAAACATACCAAAAAGGCAGGAAATGGAAGAAGAAACAAAGCAAAAAATGCAAGAAATGGTAGAAAAAACAAAGCAAAAAATGAAAAAAATGGAGGAAGAAACAAACCAAAAAAGGCAGGAAATGGAAGAAGAAACAAAGCACAAAATCCAAGAAATGGAACAAAAAGCAAACCAAAAAATGCAAGAAATGGAAGAAAGAACAAACCAAAAAATTCATAAAAGGCAACAAACGGACGAACAGATAAACAGAAAATTGCAAGAAGCAATGCAAACGCTGCAAGGGTTGAAAACTGAAATAGAGACACTAAAAAAAACACAATCTGAAGAAAGGCAGAAAATAGAAAAGCTGGACAAACAGTCAGGCACTACCAATACAAGCATTACCAACAGAATAGAAGAGATGGAAGAGAGAATCTCAAGTGTTGAAGATACATTAGGAGAAATGGATTTATCAACCAAAGAAAACCTTAAATCCAACAAATCCTTAACACAAAACATCCAGGAATTATGGGACACCATGAAAAGACCAAACCTAAGAATAATAGGTATAGAAGAAGGAGAAGAAATCCACCTCAAAGGGGCAGAAGGCATATTCAACAAAATCATAGAAGAAAACTTTCCCAACCTTAAGAAAGACATGCCAATGAAGGTACAAGAAGCCTACAGAACACCAAATAGAGTGGACCACAAAAAAATCCCTCGCCACATAACAATCAAGACCCCAAACATACAGAATAAAGAAAGAATATTAAGAGCAGCTAAGGAAAAAGGTCAAGTAACATATAAAGGCAGACCTATCAGAATTACACCTGATTTCTCCATGGAAACTCTGAAAGCCAGAAGGTCCTGGATAGATATTCTACCTACACTAAGAGACCATGGATGCCAGCCCAGACTACTATACCCGGCAAAGCTCTCAATCACTATAGACGGAGAAAACAAGATATTCCATGACAAAACTAGATTCAACCAATATGTGTCCACTAACCCAGCCCTACAGAAAATTTTGGAAGGAAAACTCCAACCCAAGGAAGCTAACTACAACCAGAAAAACATAAGCATTAGAGAATCCCTCTCTACCAACAGCCAAAAGAACAAAGGGGTGAAATTTCACCCATAATTCCACCAACAACAACCATTGCAAATCGAAGAAGGATGAGCAATCAATGGTCATTAATATCCCTCAATGTTAACGGCCTTAACTCACCCATAAAAAGACACAGACTAGCAGAATGGTTTCGAAGACAGAACCCTTCCTTCTGCTGCATACAAGAAACACACCTCACCCTCAAAGACAGACATTACTTGAGAGTTAAAGGTTGGGAAAAAATTTTTCAATCAAATGGACCCAAGAAACAAGCAGGGGTAGCAATCCTAATATCTAACAAACTAGACTTTAAAATAAAATCAATCAAAAGAGATGAAGGAGGTCATTACATACTCATCACAGGTGAAACCCATCAAGATGAAGTGTCTATCCTGAACATCTATGCCCCCAATACAAAGGCATCCACATTCGTTAAAGAAACATTATTATAACTTAAATCTCATCTAAAGCCCCACACAGTTATAGTGGGAGATTTCAACACACCACTCTCACCACTAGACAAGAATACCAGACAGAAACTCAACAAAGAAGCAAAGGGTCTAATAGAAGTAATGACCCAACTGGGATTAACAGATATCTATAGAACATTTCATCCACATAAAAAAGAATATACCTTCTTCTCACCACCACATGGAACCTTCTCAAAAATCGACCACATACTTGGCAACATATCAAACCTCAGCAGCTACAAAAACATTGGAATAACTCCATGCATCTTATCAGACCACCATGCCTTAAAATTAGAATTCAACAAAAACACAAATTGCAGAAAACCTACAAACTCATGGAAATTGAATAATGCTCAACTGCACCATCCCTGGGTCATAGAGGAAATAAAAAAGAAATTAAAGACTTCCTCGAATTCAATGAGAATGAAGACACAACATACCCAAACCTATGGGACACTTTGAAAGCAGTGCTACGGGGAAGTTCATAGCACTAAGTGCTCACATGAAGAAACAGGAAAACAGTTATACCAGAGAATTAACATCACAGCTAAAAGCTCTAGAACACAAAGAAGCAAACTCCCCCAGGAGGAGTAGACGCCAGGAAATAACCAAATTGAGGGCTGAAATCAACAAAGTAGAAACCAGGAAAACAATACAAAGAATCAATGCAACGAAGAGTTGGTTCTTTGAGAAAATCAACAAGATAGACAAACCTTTGTCCAAACTTACCAAACAGCAGAGAGTGAACACACAAATTAACAAAATCAGAAATGAAAAGGGGGACATAACAACAGACTCTGAGGAAATCCAGAGAATCATTAGGTCATACTTTGAAAACCTGTACTCCACAAAATTCGAAAATTTAAAGGAAATGGATGACTTCCTGGACAGCTATCATTTGCCAAAACTAAATCAAGAACAGATAAGCAATTTAAATAGACCTATAACCCCTATGGAAATAGAAGCTGTCATCAAAAGTCTCCCAACCAAAAAAAGTCCAGGTCCAGATGGCCTCAGTGCAGAATTCTACCACAAATTCAAAGAACAGCTTATACCAATTCTTCTCAAAGTGTTCCACACAATAGAAGCAGAAGGGTCTTTGCCAAACTCTTTCTATGAGGCTTTAATAACCTTGATCCCCAAGCCACACAAAGATACAACCAAGAAAGAGAACTTCAGACCAATATCCCTCATGAACATTGATCAAAAATACTCAATAAAATACTGGCAAATCGGATCCAAGAACACATCAAAACAATCATTCACCACGATCAAGTAGGTTTCATCCCAGGGATGCAGGGATGGTTTAACATACGAAAATCCATCAACGTAACCCACCATATAAACAAGCTGAAAAACAAAAATCACATGATCATCTCACTAGATGCTGAAAAAGCCTTTGACAAAATCCAACACCCCTTCATGATAAAGGTCTTGGAGAGATCTGGGATAACAGGGACATACTTAAACATAATAAAAGCCATATACAGTAAACCAACAGCCAGCATCAAACTAAATGGACAGAAACTCAACGCAATTCCTCTAAAATCAGGAACAAAACAAGGCTGTCCACTCTCTCCATACCTTTTCAACATGGTACTTGAAGTTCTAGCTATTGCCATACGACAACAAAGGGGGATCAAGGGGATACAAATTGGGAAGGAAGAAGTCAAACTTTCACTGTTTGCAGACGATATGATAGTTTACATCAATGACCCAAAGAACTCTACCAGGGAACTCTTACAGCTGATTAACACCTTCAGCAAAGTGGCAGGTTACAAGATCAACTCAAGAAAGTCAGTAGCCCTACTATATACAGATGATAAAAGGGCTGAAAGAGAAATCAGAGAAACATCACCCTTTACAATTGCCACAAACAACATAAAATACCTTGGGGTAACGCTAACCAAACAAGTGAAAGACCTGTATCGTAAGAACTTTGAATCTTTAAAGAAAGAAATTAAAGAAGCCCTCAGAAAATGGAAAGATCTCCCATGCTCTTGGATAGGTAGGATCAATGTAGTAAAAATGGCAATCCTGCCAAAAGCAATCTACAGATTCAATGCTATCCCCATTAAAATCCCAGCACAATTCTTCACAGACCTTGAAAGAACAATAATCAATTTTGTATGGAAAAACAAAAGAACCAGGATAGCCAAAACAACCCTGTTCAACAAGGCAACGTCCGGAGGCATCACTATCCCTGACCTCAAGCTCTATTATAGAGCTATAGTCCTGAAAACAGCTTGGTATTGGCACAAAAATAGACAGGCAGACCAATGGAATCGAATTGAAAATCCGGGTATTAACCCACACACGTACGAACATCTGATCTTTGACAAAGAAGCTAAAAATATACAATGGAATAAAGAAAGCATCTTCAACAAATGGTGCTGGCATAATTGGAGACTGGCATGTAGAAGAATGCGGATCGATCCATGTTTATCACCATGCACAAAACTTAAGTCCAAATGGATCAAAGACCTCAACATAAATCCAGCCACACTGAACCTCTTAGAAGAGAAAGTGGGTGGTACCCTTGAACGAATTGGTACAGGAGACAGCTTCCTGAACATAACAGCAGTAGCACAGACAGTGAGATCAACAATTAATAAATGGGACCTACTGAAACTGAGAAGCTTCTGTAAGGCAAAGGACACAGTCAGCAAGACAAAAAGGCAGCCCACAGAATGGGAAAAAATATTCACTAATCCCACATCTGACAGAGGGTTGATCTCCAAAATTTACAAAGAACTCAAGAAGCAAGTCCCCAAAACAGCAAAGGACCCAATTAAGAAGTGGGCTGCAGAACTAAATAGAGAGTTTTCAATAGAGGAGTCTAAAATGGCTGAGAGGCACTTGAGAAAGTGCTCAACATCCTTAGCCATCCGGGAAATGCAAATCAAAGCAACTCTGAGATACCATCTCACTCCTGTCAGAATGGCTAAAATCAAAAACACCAATGACAATTTATGCTGGAGAGGATGTGGTGAAAGGGGGACACTCCTCCATTGCTGGTGGGAGTGCCAACTGGTTCAGCCACTTTGGAAAGCAGTATGGAGATTCCTCAGAAAAATGGGAATAAACCTACCACAAGACCCAGCAACTCCACTCTTAGGCATATATCCAAAAGATGCCCAATCATACAACAAAGATGTCTGTTCCACTATGTTCATAGCAGCTTTATTTGTAATAGCCAGAACTTGGAAGCAACCTAGATGTCCCTCACCCGAAGAGTGGATAGAGAAAATGTGGTACATCTACACAATGGAGTACTATTCGGCAGAAAAAAATAATGGAATCATGAGATTCACAGGCAAATGGATGACACTAGAAGAAACCATCCTGAGTGAGGTAACCCAGTCACAAAAAGAGAAACATGGCATGTACTCTCTCATACATGGATTTTAGACATAGATCTGGGGAGTGCCAGCCTACAATCCTATGGCCAGAGAGTCTGGGAAACAGAAACTTCATTTAGTGGCTGGTTAAGTAGTGAGCTGAACTCAAGAAAGCCAGTATCAGAGAGGGAGGACTGATGATCAAAGGGATTAAGACTGGGCTGGTTTAACCCCCAGAAACAGCTGACCAGACAAAGGTTAACTCTTGAATCCCAGGCATCAGCCTGGGAATCCAGCATGGGACTGATCAAGACCCCCTGAATCTGGGTGTCAGTGAGGAGGCCTAGGTAATCTATTGAGCCTTGGACAGCAGATCAGTACCCATCCCAAGTATACACACGGACTCTGGACTCCCATAGAACAATGTGAGGTGCACTCTCACCCTGAACTCTTGGGGAAGGGTCTAGGCCCTGCCCTATATGAAATGACAGACTATGGACACCCCCATGGAGGGCCTCACCCTGGGGGAATGAGGGGATAATGGGGGGGGGATGGGGGGAGGGCACGGGAGGAGGGGAGGGAAAGGGAGAGGGACCTCGAACTGACTTGTGAAGCAACCTTGTTTCTTATCTAAATTTAAAATGGAAAATAAAAAAAATAATAATTAAAAAAAAAGTCCCCTTGCCACATAATAATCAAGACTCCAAGCATACAGAATAAAGAAAGAATACTTAGAGCAGCTAAGGAAAAAGGTCAAATAACATATAAAGACAAACCTATCAGAATCACACCTGACTTCTCCATGGAAACTCTAAAAGCCAGGAGGTCCTGGATAGATATTCTATCAACAATAAGAGACTACAGATGCAAGCCCAGACTACTATACCCACCAAAGCTTTCAATTACTATAGATGGAGAAAACAAGATATTCCATAACAAAACCAGATTTAAATAATACATATCCACTAATCCAGCCCTATAGAAAGTTCTGGAAGGAAACTTCAAGTCCAAAGACATTAACTACCACCAGAAAAACATAGGAAATAGATAATCCCACTTTACCAATGCTCAAAAGAGAAAAGGGGTGGAAAACCACATACAATTCCACCAAGAACAACCATTCCAAATCAAACGAGAACGAACAATCAAGGATCATGAACATCCCTCAATATTAATGGTCTTAACTTGCCCATAAAAAGGCACAGGCTGACAGAATGGATTCGAAGACAGAACCCATCCTTCTTCTGCATACAAGAAACATACCTCAGCCTCAAAAACAGACATTATCTTAAAGTAAAGGGTTGGGAAAAGATTTTCCAATCAAATGGTCCCAAGAAACAAGCAGGGGTAGCAATCATAATATCTAACAAACTAGACTTTAAACTGAAATCAATCAAAAGAGATGAAGGGGGTCATTTCATATTCATCACAGGAAAAATCCACCAAGATGTAGTCTCAATTCTGAACATCTATGCCCCAAATACAAAGGCATCCACATTCTTAAAAGAAACATTACTAAAACTCAAACCACACATAAAACCTCACACACTAATAGTGGGAGACTTCAACAGCCCACTGTCACTACTAGGCAGGACTACAAGACAGAAACTTAACAATGAAACAAAGGAACTAATAGAGGTTATGGCCCAATTGGGTTTGACAGACATCTATAGAACATTCCATCCAAACACAAAAGAATATACCTTCTTCTCAGCACCACATGGAACCTTCTCAAAAATTGACCACATACTTGGCAGCATAGCAAACCTCAACAGGTACAAAAAAATGGAATAATTCCATGTATCTTACTAGACCACCATGCTATAAAGTTAGAGTTCAACAACAACACAAACTGCAGAAACCCTACAAATTCATGGAAATTAAATAATGTACTATTGCATCATGCCTGGGTCAAAGAATAAATAAAAAAGAAATTAAAGACTACCTAAAATTCAATGAGAATGAAGACACAACATATCCAAACTAATGGGACACTTTGAAAGCAGTGCTAAGAGAAAATTTCATAGCATTAAGTGCCCACATGAAGAAACTGGAGAATAGTCACACTAGAGAATTAACAGCACAGCTGAAAGCTCTAGAATACAAAGAACAAATTCACCCAGGAGGAGTAGAGCCAGGAAATAATCAAATTGAGGGCTGAAATCAACAAAGTATAAACCAGGAAAAAATATAAAGAACCAATGTAACAAAGAGTTGGTTCTTTCAGAAAATCAACAAGATAGACAAACCTTTATCCAAACTCACCAAACGGCAGAATGTGAATATGCAATTAACAGAATCAGAAATAAAAAGGGGGACATAACAACAGACACTGAGGAAATCCAGAGAATCATCAGGTCATACTTTGAAAACCTGTACTCCACAAAATTCGAAAATTTAAAGGAAATGGATGACTTCCTGAATAGATATCACCTGCCAAAATTAAATCAAGAACAGATAAGCAATTTAAATAGACATATAACACCTAAGGAAATAGAAGCAATCATCAAAAGTCTCCCAACCAAAAAAAGTCCAGGTCCAGATGGCTTCAGTGCAGAATTCTACCAGAAATTCAAAGAACAGCTTATACCAATTCTCTTCAAAGTATTCCATGCAATAGAAGCAGAAGGGTCTTTGCCAAACTCTTTTTATGAGGATTCAATAACCTTGATCCCCAAGCCACACAAAGACACAACTAAGAAAGAGAACTTCAGACCAATTTCCCTCATGAACATTGATGCAAAAATACTCAATAAAATACTGGCAAATCAGATCCAAGAACACATCTGAAAACTCATCCAACATAATCAAGTAGGCTTCATTCCAGGGATGTAGTGGTGGTTCAACATATGAAAATTCATCAATGTAATCCACCATATAAACAAGCTGAGGAAGAAAAATCACATGATCATCTCACTAGACGCTGAAAAAGCCTTTGACAAAATCCAATAGCCCTTCATGGTAAAGGTCTTGGTGAGATCTGGGATAACAGGAATATACCTAAACATGATAAAAGCTATATAGAGCAAACCAACAGCCAACAACAAACTAAATGGACAGAAACTCAAGGCGATTCCGCTAAAATCAGGAACAAGACAAGGATGTCCCCTCTCCCCATACCTCTTCAATATTGTACTCAAAGTTCTAGCTAGAGCAATGAGACAACAAAAGAAGATCAAGGGGATACAAATTGGAAAGGAAGAGGTCAAACTTTCACTATTTGCACATGATATGATAGTTTATATAAGTGACCCAAAAAACTCTACCAGGGAACTCTTACAGCTGATTTACACCTTCAGCAAAGTGGCAGGCTACAAGATCAACTCAAGAAAATCAGTAGCCCTACTATATACAGAAGATAAGAGGGCTGAGATAGAAATCAGAGAAACATCACCCTTTACAATCGCCACACACAACATAAAATACCTTGGGGTAATGCTAACCAAACAAGTGAAAGACCTGTATTGCAAGAACTTTGAGTCTTTAAAGAAAGAAATTAAAGATGACACCAGAAAATGGAAAGATTTCCCATGCTCTTGGATAGGTAGGATCAATGTAGTAAAAATGGCAATCCTGCCAAAAACAATCTACAGACTCAATGCAATCCCCATAAAAATCCCAGCACAATTCTTCACAGACTTTGAAAGGCCAATTCTCAACTTTATATGGCAAAGCAAAAGACCCAAGATAGCCAAGACATCCCTGCTCAACAAAGCAACATCTGGAGGCATCACCATCACTGACTTTAAGCTCTATTATAGAGCCGTAGTCCTGAAAACCGCTTGGTATTGGCACAAAAATAAATAGGTAGACCAGTGGAATCGAATTGAAGACTCTGAGATTAATCCACAAACCTATGAACAGTTGATTTTTGACAAAGAAGCTAAAATTTTACAATGGAAAAAAGAAAGCATCTTCAACAAATGGTGGTGGCATAACTGGATATTCGCATGTAGAAGACTACAGATAGATCCATGTCTATTGCCATGCACAAAACTTAAGTCCAAATGGATCAAAAACCTCACTATAAATCCAGCCACACTGAACCTGTTAGAAGAGAAAGTGGGAGGTACCTTTGAACGAATTGGTACAGGAGACTGCTTCCTGAACATAACACCAGTAGTACAGACACCGAGATCAACAATTAATAAATGGGACCCCCTGAAACTGAGTAGCTTCTGTAAGGCAAAGGACACAGTCAGCAAGACAAAAAGGCAACCCACAGATTGGGAAAAGATATTCACTAACCCCACATCTGACAGAGGGCTGATATCCAAAATTTACAAAGAACTCAAGAAGCAAGTCTCCAAAACACCAAAGGACCCAATTAAAAAGTGCGGGACTGAACTAAATAGAGAATTCTCAGTAGAGGAGTTTAAAATGGCTGAGGGACACTTGCAAAAGTGCTCAACGTCCTTAGCCATTAGGGAAATGCAAATCAAACAACTCTAAGATATCATCTTACTCCTGTCAGAATGGCTAAAATAAAAAATACCAACGACAATTTATGCTGGAGAGGATGTGGTGAAAGGGGAACACTCGTCCATTGCTGGTGGGAGTGCCAACTGGTGCAGCCACTTTGGAAATCAGTATGGAGATTCCTCAGGAAAATGGGAAGCCGTCTACCACAAGACCCAGCAATTCCACTCTTAGGCATATATCCAAAAGATGCCCATTCATGCAACAAGGATGTCTGTTCCACTATGTTCATAGCAGCATTATTTGTAATAGCTAGATCCTGGAAGCAACCTAGATGCCCCTCAACTGAAGAGTGGATAGAGAAAATGTAGTACATTTACACAATGGAGTACTACTAACTGCAAAAAAGCAATGGAATCCTGAAATTTGCAGGCAAATGGATGGCACTAGAATAAACCATCTTGAGTGAGGTAACCTGTAAAGAGAAGCTTTTTCCTTGAGAGGAGTCTTCCCGCCAGCCTTGTTCTAGAGCCGCATCAGTCCCAAATAAACACACAGGAGGCCATATTAATTATGAAGCTGTTGGCCTTGCTTGTTTCTTACTGGCTAGCTCTGACTTAAGTAATTACCCCATAATTGTTAATCTAAGTATGTTTCTTACCGGAGAATAGTTCCAGGCTTCCTACCCCATGGTGTTACTTCTTGACTCTCCTTGTGTTTCTCCTACACAAAGTCCTCCTGGACTCCTAGTCCCACCAATCTAGATTCCCTATTGACCAGACAGTGCTTTATTGACAAATGCACAGGACTTCCCCAACATCTCCTCTTTTCTGTTTAAACAAAAGAAAGGTCTTAACTTTAGCATAGTCAAATTATTTATAACAGAACAGTTATCAAGTAAGAACACAGTTACAACATTTTGTCTATTAACATTTAGCAAGATTTAAAGAAAATATCATCCATCCCATCCTTGTGAGTCCAAAGTTCTATATATAGCCTATCTTTTATCATAACTAAGGAAAACTATAACTATAACTATCTGTCTTCAACTCCATCAAAGACCACAGAAGGATAATATATAAACACTAGGATTGACAGAGACATCTTGCTACCTGGACAGTCACCCAAAGTTCCTCTGTAATGTTGGGGCATCCATCTTCAGCCCATAGGCCACAATGTATCCAGAAGATTTCTCAGCAAAGCAGGAAATTTCAAAACTGTCCATCTGTATTGGCAGTCTGTCAGTCATTTTTCTTTGTCCTGCAGAAAGTCTTGTAGACTCTTCCATGAAGCAGGAACCCTGTAAGACTGAGTTCAGCAGTCACTTTCCTGTGGGTCCTGCATGTTCAGTTTATACAGCAACAGTCAAACAGTCTAGGCAAGAGCAGTTTCCTGCCCAAATGGCTAATCTTGCCGTGTTGAAAGCAAACTCCATAACAAGTTTCTTTGATGCCCATCTTCCTCTCAGACATAATTGGTGCTGCCAGGAGCAGACATTTCTCATTGTCAAGAAAAACCCTAAACCATTTTAAATGCCATTTTCTGAAGGTCTTTGAAAGGTTTGAAGACCGTCTATCTAACTCAAATATATTTCTGTATATCTAGAAAACCTAACTTACCTAACTATAAGTTCTGACTATTATAAGTAACTATCTATAGTCTTATTTAATTATGCATAATTTTTAAAATGATCAGTATAAGCACAATACTTAATCAAGAGGAGAAATATACACATCACAAAATTGACCTTGAATTTGTATCAATAAATGAAAAACCATACCCATAACATAATTCCCCTTTTTACCATTAATAAGAGATCGGCTGTGATCATTAGCCAATTATAAAAAAACCATTTAAATGAAAACAAAGATTTATAAACAAGATGGGAATTAGGACGTCGCTCATTCCAAACTGGAAGGGGGTGCTGTTCATACCATGGGGATCATGACAAAACTCAGAAACCTGTATAAGTCCTTATTTTTAGGGTCTGTGAAGCTCCATCATCTTAGCTGTCTCAATTGTTGGAACACCTGGCCCACTGCTTCTGGAGGTCTTGGTTCATCAAACCACAAAAGCCTGGAAGGAATCCTCAGCTTTTCATTTTCTGTAGAAACATAAACAAAATCTCCTTTCCCAAGTAACATATTCTTATACTTACATTTTGAAGTTAAGGCATTTTAAAAGATATAAGTTGAATTAATTCAGCAGCATTTATAATCAAGTACACTTTAGCAGTTGTTCCTTCCTGAGCAATCAAAAAACTGAAAAACATAATAGCGTACAGTATCCACTTCTGACACCATACTCATGCTGTAACAATAAACGGCACACTTACTGAAAATAAAACTAAGTATTTATTGTAGAAATTACTCACAAGATACCAAGCAAGTAACCCAGATGAGCCCAGTAGTTTTCCCGCTGCCGAACCGGAAGCCGAAATCCGGGAAAAGAGGCCAAGACTTCCTGTGTGCTGTCTTTTATGCCTTCCCCCATAACACCCCCTAGCCATGCCCAAAAGTGGGCCTGGCTAGTGACGTAGTTCACCGCCTATGTATGTATACGTATCCCCTGAGATTAGGAACATGGGGGGAGAAGAGAGGGAACCAGGAAAAAGAGCAGGGGATAAGAGGAGGGTAGAAGATGTGGGGGTGCAGGAAAGCTGAGTTGGGGTAAGAATAGAGGAGACCAAGATGACAGATACCATAATAGTTAGAGTCATTAAAGCTTTGAGGAGAGAGTTGACACTAGAGAGATTCCCAGAGATCTACAAGGATAACACCAACTGGAAAACTAAGTAATAGCAGAGAGACTACATTAGTAGCCCCTACCTGATGATAAGGTTGGTGACTACATTATGTGACATCCTAGAACCTTCATCCTGTGACTCTCTACTATGAGTAAAGCACATGTGGAATATACTGGTTTAGATGATTTTCTCAGTCTATAAGCTCTGGTTTACGGTCATTAAACCCTGTTAATTGGCTGCATTAGATTATTATTGTCGCCGTGGCTTCTGGAACAATTCTTCTTCTCCTCCTTATTTTCCTAGTCATCTTCCAACGAGTCTTTTCTTCCATCTCTACAGCCAAAATAGATATCCTACAAACTTCAATTTAAAAATAAAATAGGGAGAATTGCCACACCAAATCTAGTAGATGCTATGTGACAAGTTCCACAGACTGAAGCAATAACTTTTTTTTTTTTAAAAAAAGGAGGTCTGCTGGAACCCGTTGTGAATCTCTTGGCCGAAGAAAAATATTGAGCCATAGTTCTCATGGCAATTTCTGTTCTTCTATTCTTTTTTATATTTCTGAAATGTTCCTAAAAGCCTATGCTACTTTTTTTTTCTTTTTAGTTTTTCGAGACGGGGTTTCTCTGTGGCTTTGGAGGCTGTCCTGTTACTAGATCTTGTAGACCAGGCTGGTCTCAAACTCACAGAGATCTGCCTGCCTCTGCCTCCCGAGTGCTGGGATTAAAGACATGTGTCACCAATGCCTGGCCCTATGCTAACATTTTAAACAAAAGAAATAAATAAGAAAACATCCCCTGAGATGGGGTCACTAGCCATGACCTCATCTCCAGAAAACCAGCCCTTTTCAAATCATTCATGCCATTCACATAAGTACAAATAGTATTAAGATAAAACTTTCCCAACAATAAAATTTGATATGGGGGCTGGAGAGGAGGCTCAGCGGTTAAGAGCACTGACTGTTCTTCCAGAGGTCCTGAGTTCAATTCCCATCAACCACATGGTGGCTCACAGCTACCTTGAATGAGGATCTGGTGCCCTCTGCTGACATGCAGGCAGAATACTGTATACACAATAAATATTAAAAAAAAAACCATTTAAAAATTTGATATGGCTGTACATCTGTCATTGAGAATGGACTTAAATGTTTGGTAAAGAAAACTTTTTAATAAGAAAGAGTCAAAATAGTTCAATATTTCAAAGACTCACAGGAGCTAGGTAATAGATGTTAAACAATAACTGACCAAAAAATTTATTAACCTGATCTAAGAAATAGGCAGTTAGCCTCAAATGATTTTGTGATTTACTGTTTTGGTTAGCCTTGGATGATTCTACGTTCTACTGTGCCAAGTAACAATGATGTCATTTGTTCTATCTGGGTTTACTTCACTAAACAGATCCTCTTAAGAAAATACTTGTTTTATTCTATATAAAAAGCCTTGCTTGAGAGCTACAAAATACACTCGGATTCAAACTGCCCCTGTGTTTGTTTCTGTTTGTCAACACCAAATCCTTACCCACCTAGTCTTCGAGGACCCTTATCCCAGGGTCCCCCATACCTGACTGGGGTGTTGTGTGACATTCACACACAGGCATTAAAATCCAATATTTGAATTTGCTTAGTGGCGAATATAAAATGTCTTACTTACTACAGATACTCATAATTTAAGACTTCGCCTGTATTAGTATTCCTCATAAAGTACTTGCTTACCATTAGCAGTGTGCACAGCTGATTTTAAACAACATTAAAACCATTTAATCTGCCAAAGGTCACTGACAGAAATGTTTCATGGTGAGCTCCTGATGAAAAGGTTGCTTCCATAGTCTTCAGCTCAGAATATATCAGTCTTTTGGAAGGTGGCCATTTCTTGTCATTTCCAACCTCACACAGCACTGTGTGTAACTTTTCGTTGTGAAATTATAGCATTTTTTCTCAAATTCAACAGTGTTTTAGATAGCCATGAAGTCTTTGTTTACCTAAAGTATGAACTTCAGTTCTCCTGGAAGATAATTGTTGTCTATGTAGGCAGTGTAGTAGAAAATGAACATGGAGATACAGATGAGGATTTCTTCTTCCCCAGGGGCATAAGCTAAATTTCACTCTTTCCATAACTGTTAATATTTCTCAATGAGTTGATCCCAAGGTTCTAAGGTTCACCTGGGAGAGGTGCAAGAGATATCTCTCTAGACAAAAGCTTGCCTAAAACTTCAGAGACCTGGGCTATGGAAAGAAAATAAATTAAATTCAATTTAGCCTATCTTTTTCCCACCATCTAGGTAATATGAAAGTTCAGTTGTCTTGGTACAACTGATCAGCAATATCTGGCAAATGTTCAGCCAGACTCACACTTTAGGAAAAAAGACTTCCCAGCCTTATGACTCAAAGTGTGGCATTGTGACAAAATTATGACTTTCCAACATGCAGTTAAATTAGGGAAGAGGGAATTGGTTTAGCAGTTAACTCTGTTGGCCTTATTAGGCAGAGAAAGATTGAGATGATACATAAAGATCTCAAATTGGTATGCCATGCTTTGTTATCTTACCCCCTCTGAGGAGTGGATGGGGGGTGCGATGGGGGGCAAAGGGAGGTAGGAGAAGGTGGGAACTGGGGTTGGTATATAAAATGAAAAAAAATAAAAAAGAACTCTAGGAGAAACAATTACAAGTGTATGCCAACTATAATACTGAAATTGTAAGTAGCCTCTATGACAGTAAATGTGCTTCATTGTGGAGTAAAGAGATGAATTCTCTGAGCCAAAGAATTACAAGTTCATACAGAAATATCACAGCCCAGCATATGACATTTCTACACTTGGAATGTGTGCTGCCATTCTTATGTCAACTTAACACACATACTAGAGGTATCTAAAAGGAGGAAAATTCAATTGAGGCCTCCATAAGATCTGGTTGTAGCTGTTGCTGTTGTGCTGCTGCCGTCTTCTACCCCAGGACTCCATCATGGAAAAGACAATAGATGAGCCACCCCACCCCCATATCAGCTATTTTGCTAGAACATTGCAGTTTCTCTCAGGTGGTGTTTAACAGTGTGGAGAAGTTCTATGTTCCTGGAGGAGATGTCATATGCTATTACACCTTCACCCAACAGTTCGTCCTGGAGAAGATGTCATATGCTGTTATGCTTTCACCCAACAGTTCGTAATCCTCTCAAGCACTGGATTGGCATCTTTAAGGTGGGGTGGAAGACAACCAGGGGGCATTACACCTTCATGTGGGTTGCATTGCCTAGTGGCATAAACAAGTAATCAGTCAAGCAGGAGGAAGTTCAATTCAAACCATACTATCTGCCCAAGGATGATGGGCATTACCAGTTCTACTATGGGGATTAAGATGGTGTGGTCCAGGGAGCAAGTATCACTTTCCAGTTCCGTCCAGAAATTGAGGAGGACATAGTGGTTGTTACCACTAAGGGAAAAGTGGAAGAGATTGAGAAACACAATGAGGTTTTCTCTGGGAAAACCAGGAACTGAAAGACAGCTGCGCCAGTCTGCAGAAGCAGAACTCAGATGCACAAGTCCGAGCTCCAAAGGAAACAGGAGGCACTGCAGGCACTGCAGAACATCAATAAGAAGTTAGGACAGAGAATGCGAGAGCAGAAGGCCTGTTGGGAGACTGAGCTGCTCCATCTGAAAGAATACAACCAGAAGGTATCCTTTGAAAATGAGAAGATGGGGATCAGAGTCAAACAGCTTCAGGCCCAGCTGTCAACTCAAGAGAAAGAAATGGAGGAGCTTGTTCTAAGACACCAAGACAAGACAGAGTAGCTACAACGTCTCAAAAATGAAAATAGCCAGTTTGTCCTCAATTTAACTTAACAGAAGGAGCAGTAGATGAAGCTTGAGCAGACAGTGGAAAACATGAAGCAGAAAGAAACTATGGCAATGAACAAACAAGAGGAGCTAAAGGATGAGAACTTTGCCCTGTTAGGAACACTAAGTGACAACAAGATTTTATCTGATATTCTGAAAAAAGAGAAGGAGAAACTGAAAAGAGAAAACAGTATCCTGAAGAAAGAACAACAGACTGATGAACTACATAGGCCTCCAAGGTGACTCTGCCAGATCAAATGCAATCTTCAGATCAAGGGGCTGGTAGGCAAAACCCAGGCCTTGTGCATGGAAACCCATATTCTGGTATCCAAGAAAGTTCTCCTCCTCCCATTCTGCTTGTACCATCCTTGCCAATAAAGTCCGTGAGCAGACCTCGAAGAAGCAGCAAATGCAGATCAGTTGTTTGAATTGTCCAGTCTGTGGCAAAGACTTTCCATTGAGAGAGGAGCAGATCTTTAAAGACCATGTGTTCTGCCACTCTGTCCCAGCCCATGCATCTATGCTGCATCCGATTTCACAGTGTAGAACAGTTTCTGCTGTGAACTATATGAGCAGAGATGGCTTCAGTGCAGAATTCTACCAGAAATTCAAAGAAGAGTTAACTCCAATACTCCTCAAAGTATTCCACACAATAGAAGCAGGAGGCTCACTGCCAAACTCTTTTTACGAGGCTACAATTACCTTGATACCCAAGCCACACAAAGACACAACTAAGAAAGAGAACTATAGACCAATTTCCCTCATGAACATCGACACAAAAATACTCAATAAAATACTAGCAAACCGGATTCAGGAACACATCAGAAAAATCATCCACCATGATCAAGTAGGCTTCATCCCAGGAATGCAGGGATGGTTCAACATTAGAAAATGTATCAATGTAATCCACCATATAAACAAACTGCGAAAGAAAAACCACATGATCATCTCACTAGATGCTGAAAAAGCCTTTGACAAAATCCAGCACCCCTTCATGATAAAGGTCCTAGAGAGATCAGGGATAACAGGAACATACATGAATATAATAAAAGCAATATACAGTAAACCAACAGCTAGCATCAAACTAAATGGAGAGAAACTCAACGCAATTCCTCTAAAATCAGGAACAAGACAAGGCCATCTACTCTCTCCATATCTCTTCAATATTGTACTTGAAGTCCTAGCTACAGCAATATAGAGTCAGTGAGAAGTCCTGGGCTACCTATGAGGTCCTGAGCAGTGGATCAGTGTTTATCCCTCGAATACTAATAGACATCGTGTGTCCATAACACAAAGAGGGTTGCTCTCTCAGTCTGGACTCTTAGGGGAGTTCCTGGACCCTACCCTGAGTGAAATAACAGACTCTAGATATCCCCTATGTGGAAGGAATTGGCAATAGGGTGGGATGATGGGGGGGATGGTGGGGAGTGCGGGAGGAGGGGAGGGAGAGGGAACTGGGATTGACATGTAAAACAAGCTATTTAAAATTAAAATAAAAAATGATAAAAAAAAGGCTATTGGTGAAAGTGACAGACGATCCCAGCATTTTAGAGATGACAGTACCATGGGATGACCACCAAGAACAGCAGCAGCAGTTCAGGGGACCCTGCCTGAGCTTAGAAGATGAGCTGTGTATGCTGAAAAGGGCAGAGCTGGAGAAGTGACCCAAGCCCTTTGGAGGAGCCCAGAAAACTATTAATGGATTCGAGATAACTGGACATTGAGTTATTTATTCTGTTGGAGTTGGTTTTGCTTGGTTTAGATTGTGGCTATGCCCTGGTTCTTCCCTCTTGAGGAAAATATTTAATTTAACTTTGAATTGTACAGGAGCCCACAGCTGAAAGACTTTGAACTTTTAAAAGAGATTTTTGAATTTTAGAATGATTGCATATTTTAAAGAGACTGATATTTTAATGTATTTGAATTTATATAATGACTGGGAATTTGTTTCTTTTTTATTTTAATTTTAAATAGCTTGTTTTACATGTCAATCCCAGTTTCCTCTCCCTCCCCTCCTCCCACACCCTCCCATCCCCCCATCCTCCCACCCTATTGCCATTTCCTTCCACATAGGGGATATCTAGAGATTGTCATTTCACTCAGGGCAGGGTCCAGGCATTCCCCCAATATCCCAGGCTGAGAGAGCAACCCTCTTTGTGTTATGGACACACGATGTCTGTTTGTATTCCAGGGATAGACACTGATCCACTGCTCAGGGCCCCATAGGTTGCCCAGGCCTCCTCACTGACTCTCACATTCAGGGGGTCTGGATAGGTCCCATGCTGGCCTCCCAGCTGTCGGTCTGGGGTCCAAGAGCTCTCCCCTGTTCAGATCAGCTGTCTCTGCTGGTTTTGCCAGCCCATTCTTTGCCAATTTGCTCATCGCTCCTGTCTCCCTCTGTTACTGGGTTCCTTGGGTTCAGTTAAGTGTTTAACTGTGGGTGTTTCCCTCTGCTTCCATCAGTCACTGAATGAAGGCTCCAGGATGGTTATAGATACCAAGTTCATTATCAGAAATGGGCATTCAAGGTGGTCTCTCCACTATTGCTTAGCTTGCCAATTGGTGTCATCCCTTTAGATCACTAGAGGTCACACTGGTGCCTGATATGTCCTCTAACCTATGATTCCCTCTTCTGCCTATTGTACCCCCCCCTCAGCCTTCCTGTTCCTCCATGACCTACTGTATCTTCCTCTTCTCCTGCTCTCTTCTTCCCAGGTCCCACTGCCCCGACCCCTCACCTTGTTCCCCATCTGTACAGAGGATCTTGCCAAATTCCTCTTCTCTTGGGTACTATGCATATCTCTTAGGTTCTTTCCTGTTTCCCAGACTCTCTGTCAGTGGAAGTACAGATTGGCACTATACTGATCCATGTCTAAAATCCATATATGAGTGAGTACATACCATGTTTGTCTTTTTGTGACTGGGTTACCTCACTCAGGATGGTTTCTTCCAGTGCTATCCATTTGCCTGCGAATTTCAAGATTCCATTTTTTTTCTGCTGAGTAGTACTCCATTGTGTAAATGTACCACATTTTCTCTATCCACTCTTCAGTTGAGGGGCATCTAGGTTGCTTCCAGGTTCTGGCTATTACAAATAATGCTGCTATGAACATAGTGGAGCAGATGCCCTTGTTGTATGAACTTGCCTCATTTGGATATATGCCTAAGAGTGGAATTGCTGGGTCTTGTGGTAGATTAATTCCCATTTTCCTGAGGAATCTCCATACTGATTTCCAAAGAGGCTGTATGAGTTGGCACTCCCACCAGCACTGGAGGAGTGTTCCCCTCTCTCCACATCCTCTCCAGCATAAACTGTCTTCGGTGTTTTTGATTTTAGCCATTTTGACAGGAGTAAGATGGTATCTCAGAGTTGTTTTGATTTGCATTTCCCTGATGGCTAAGGATGTTGAGCACTTTCTTAAGTGTCTCTTAGCCATTTTAGCCTCCTCTATTGAGAATTCTCTATTTAGTTCTGTAACCTACCTTTTAATTGGATCCTTTGGTGTTTTGGAGACTTGCTTCTTGAGTTCTTTGTAAATTTTGGAGATTAGCCCTGTGTCAGATGTGGGGCTAGTGAATATCTTTTCCCATTCTGTGGACTGCCTTTTTGTCTTTTTGACTGTTTCCTTTCCTTACAGAAGCTTTTTAGTTTCAGGAGGTCCCATTTGTTAATTGTCAATCTCAGTGTCTGTGCCACTGGTGTTATGTTCAGGAAGTGGTCCCTGTACCAACTCGTTGAAGAGTACCTCCCACTTTCTCTTCTAAAAGTTTCAGTGTGGCTGGATTTATGTTGAGATCTTTGATCCATTTGGACTTAAGTTTTGTACAAGGCGATAAACATGGATCTATCTGCAGTCTTCTGCACACCAGTACCCAGTTACGCCAGCACCATTTGTTGAAGATGCTTTCTTCCTTCCATTGTATACTTTTAGATTCTTTGTCAAAAATCAATTGTTCATAGGTGTGTGGGTTAACATCAGGGTTTTTCAATTGGGTTCCTTTGGTCTACCTGCCTATTTTTGTACCAATACCAAGCTGTTTTCAGGATTATAGCTCTATAATAGAGCTTGAAGTCAGGGATGGTGATACCTCCTGAAGTTCCTTTATTATATAAGGTTGTTTTGGCTATCCTGGGCCTTTTGTTTTTCCATATAAGGTTGATTATTGTTCTTTCCAGGTCTGTGAAGAATTGTGCCGGAATTTTGATAGGGATTGCATTGAATCTGTAGACTGCCTTTGGCAAGATTGCCATTTTTATTATGTTGATCCTACCAATCCAAAAGAATGGGAGATCTTTCCATTTTATGGTATCCTCTTTGATTTCTTTCTTTAAAGACTCAAATTTCTTGATATACAGGTCTTTCACTTCCTTGGTTAACTTTATCCCCAGATATTTGATGCTGTTTATGGCTATTGTAAATGGTGATGTTTCTCTGATTTCTTTCTCAGTCACTTCATCATCTGTATATAATAGGGCCACTGATTTTTTTGAGTTTACCTTGTATCCTGCCACTTTGCTGAAGGTGTTTATCAGCTCTACGAGTTCCCTTGCGGAGTTTTTCGGGTCACTTATGTAAACTATCATATCATCTGTAAATAGTGAAAGCTTGACTTCTTCTTTTTCTATTTGTATCCCCTTGATCTCCTTTTTGTTGTCTTATTGCTGTAGCTAGAACTTCAAGTACAATATTGAAGAGATATGGAGAGAGTGGACAGCATTTTCTTGTTTCTGATTTTAGAAGAATTACGTTGAGTTTCTCTCCATTTAGTTTGATGTTAGCTGTTGGTTTACTGTATATTGCTTTTATTATATTCATGTATGTTCCTGTTATCCCTGATCTCTCTAGGACCTTTATCATGAAGGGGTGCTGGATTTTGTCAAAGGCTTTTTCAGCATCTAGTGAGATGATCATGTGGTTTTTCTTTCGCAGTTTGTTTATATGGTGGATTACATTGATACATTTTCTAATGTTAAACCATCCCTGCATTCCTGGGATGAAGCCTACTTCTTTATCTGGTCCAGCCTATTTGGTGTTCTGTAAGATTCTTGTATTTTCATAGGCATATCCTTTTTTAGGTTGGGGAAGTTTTCTTCTATGATTTTGTTGAATATGTTTTCTGTACCTTTGAGCTGTATTTCTTTGCCTTCTTCTTTACCTATTATTCTCAGGTTTGGCTGTTCCAGGTCCCAAACTCCGGCCATCCAAACTTCAGGTGAACTTGGGTCTCCGTGGGGACACTCCCCATCCCCTGCCCAACACCCATCCTCTCAATCTTCCTGGGCCACTCCTGGCATCCAGATGACCCGCCCACACAGGAAAGACATCAGCCCTTCCAGGTCCCAAACTCCGGAGATCCCAACTTCAGGCGAACTTGGGACTGTGGGAATTTTAAAGTTATTTATGTTTTTAATGTGAGACCTTGGGGATGAATAAGAAAGGAGAGGTTATGACTTAATAGTGATGTGTTTGTTTATCAAGTTGACAAGAGATCAGTTGTGTTGGTTGGTCTTATATCAACTTGACATATAAACTAGAGGTATCTGAAAGGAGAGAATACCTCCATAATATCTGACTATAAGGCATTTTCTCTCTTAGTGATTGATGTGGGTGGGACCAGCTCATTGTGTGTGGTGTCATACCTGGATAGGTGGTCCTGGCTTCTATAAGAAAACAGGCTTAGCAAGCCAAGGGAAGCAAACCAGTAAGCAGCACCCTCCATGGCCTCTGCATCAATCAGCTCTGGCCTCCAGGATCCTGCCCTGCTTGAGTTCCTGTCCTGATTTCCTTTGGTGATGAACAGTGATACGGAAGTGTAAATTAAATGAACTCTTACATGTTGTAATGCTTAATGCTCAGCTCTAAATATGTACTTCAAGTATCTATGTTTAGCTTCTTATTAATCTGTGAAATATTGTGAGCTCTGCTTCCTTTTAGCAAGAAGCTGTATGTGTTCTTCAATTATTCTCACACTATTTAACATTGCAGCCATAATTTCCCCTCTTTCCTCTGCTCCCAGTCCTTCCCTCCACACCCTCTGTTCCCACCACCCAATCCACTCCTTCTCTGCTTCTGTTTAGGAAAGGGCAGGTCTCCCATGAGTATCAACAAAACATGACATATCAAGGTGTAGTAAGACTAAGCACCTTCCTGTGTATTAAAGCTGGGAAAGGCAAGTCAATATTAGGGGTAGTGTCCCAAAAACCTGTAAAATAGTTGGAGAGAACCCTTGCCCCCACTGTTAGGAGTCCCACAAAAGGACCAAGCTACACACTGTAACGTATATGCAGAGAGCCTAGCTCAGTCCCATGCAGGCTCCTTAATTGTTAATTCGCTCTGTGAGTCACTGTGAACCAAGGTTAATTGATTCTGTGAATTTTCTTGTGGTGTCCTTGACTCCTCTGGCTCCTACAATCCTTCCTCCTCCTCTTCCAAAAGATTCCAGAACGCTGCCTAATGTTTTACTGTGATCTGCATCTATTTCCATCAGTGGGTGAATGACAGCTCTCTGATTACAATTGAACTAGGCACTAATCTGGTCACAGGAGATGGTCAGTTCAGGTTATTGCTAGGAGTCTAAGCTGGGGTCGTATTTATAGATTCCTGGAATCTCTTACTGAACCTTGGACTCACAAACACACTTTTTAAAAATTGGGTAATATGAAAGTAGCAAATACCTTTATCATCTGTTTAGGGATTTTCCACAAAAGTCACTTAAAAGAGACTGCTGCTTTATGTTCATCACAGTAGCTGCTCTTTAAACAACAAGTGTCCCAGCCACTCAGGCTGTAGCCTGGAGGGAATTCTTTTCCCCCAGACAATGGCTCTGTTGCTGCCCTTAAAGGTAGCTTTAACTAAATCTCTATTGATTTAATAAAAGGCTAGGTGAAAACCCTGCAAGTTCAGAGAGTTAGAATAGCAATTGGCATTCCCAAAAGCCTTCACTTTCCACACCACCCCAAATGCTGCTTCCTCTAACCCACCTCTCTTAACTTAGGTTAATTTTATCTAAATAATGCAAATACAATACATCTTCACACACTTAAACAAATATAACACATATTTTCCCACTTTATATTCCACAAGAGACTTGTCAACAGTCAATTTTTTCCTTTTTTGTTGAAAATGGATTCTTCTCTCATACAATACACCCCAACCACAGTTTCCCCTCCCTCCACTCTTCCTACCTATCCCCTACCTTCCTTCTCCCCCAGAACCACTCCCCCATCCATTTCCTCATCAGAAAAGAGCAGGCCTTCAAGAGATGACAGCCAGATATGACAAAACAAGATACAATTAGACAAAGCAAAAGCCTTCATATTGGGGATTGACAAGGCAATCCAATAGGAGGAAAAGAGTGTTTTGAGATATTTTAATGGCATTCTGATACACCCAAGACTGACAACAAAGCCTGTTTTTAATCAGAAGGTGAAAAAATTAAACATGGAAGTTTGGAGGACTGAGGACAGATGCACAGACCGGAAGTAGTAGGGTAGGGCTTAGCAAGGGTCTCTCACTTTTCTTGATTGGAAGAGAGAGATAGGAGGTCATTGGTCACTTCTCTGATCATTTAGGTACTAGCCCCATATCTGACTGTGAGTTTTATTGATAAAAAACAGGTCATGGGGGAACAGGAAGGTTGAGTGGTAGGGGGTAGAATAGGCAGAAGAGGGAATCATAGGTTAGAAGACAGATCAGGCACCAGTGTGACCTCTAGTGATCTAAAGGGATGACACTAATTGGCAAGCTAAGCAATAGTGGAGAGACCACCTTGAATGCCAATTCCTGATAATGAACTTGATGTCTATAACCATCCTGGAGCCTTCATCCAGTGACTGATGGAAGCAGAGGCAAACACACAATTAATCACTGAACTGAACCCAAGGAACCCAGTGACAGAGATAGAGAGGAGCGATGAGCAAATTGGCAAAGAATGGGCTGGCAAAACCAGCAGAGACAGCTGATCTGAACAGGGGAGAGCTCTTGGACTCCAGACTGACAGCTGGGAGGCCAGCATGGGACTGATCCAGACCCCCCAAATGTGAGTGTCAGGGAGGAGGCCTGGGCAATCTATGGGGCCCTGAGCAGTGGATCAGTGTTTATCCCTGGAATACAAACAGACATCATGTGTCCATAACACAAAGAGGGATGCTCTCTCAGTCTGGACTCTTAGGGGAGTTCCTGGACCCTACCCTGAGTGAAATGACAGACTCTAGACATCCCCTATGTGGAAGGAATTGGCAATAGGGTGGGAGGCTGGGGGGGATGGTGGAGAGGTACGGGAGGAGGGGAGGGAGAGGGAACTGGGATTGACATGTAAAACAAGCTATTTAAAATCAAAATTATAATAAAAAGATGAAAAAAGAATAATTATATAAGCATATCATCTGGCACACCACACAGGGCGCCATTTGTAGTTGGACTTTTTCTGTTCCACCAGCCAGCTCCCAAATAACCACACAGAGACTTCTTATTAATTATGAAAGCTAGGCTGTTAACTTAGGCTTGTTTCTAACTAGTTATTATAGCATATATTAACCCATATTTTCATTAATCTACACTCTGCCACATGACTCTTACCTCTATCCCATTTTGTGTGTCTGACTTGTTCTGCATCTGGCTGACTTCCCTGTCTCCACCTTCTTCCCTGCCTCCTTTCTGCCCTGAAAATCCTGCCTAGCCACTGGACATTCAGGTTTTTATTAAACAAATCTGAGTGACAGAAATTTACAGTGTAAAAAAAAGATTATTCCACAACAAAAGTGTCTCAAGAATCAGAGACACCCCCACCTCCACTGTTAGGATTCTCACGAAACACCAAGCTAACAGCTATAACATGTACTCAGAGGACCTGATGCAGACTCATGCAGGCCATGTGTTTGCCATTTCAGTCTCTGTAAGCCAAGATGAGCCCTACTTTAGTTGATTCAGTAGACCATGTTCTCCAGGTATCCTCCATCCCCTCTGACTCCTACAGTCTTTCCTCTCCTGTCTCATAGGGTTCCCTGATCTCCATGGGGAGGGACCCAGTGGAGACCTCCTACTTAGACTCATAATGTCTGGCTGTGAGTCTCTGCATCCCCTCCAATCTGCTGCCAAAGGAAGCCTCTCTGATGACAAATCATTCTAATGACTTTTTTGCCAGTCATGTTGGTTGGACCCTAGGTCTCTGAGATGTACAGTCTCCAGTTCCTGGCCATCCTGTAAGTGTTGGGCATGGGCTCTCTCTCAAAAAATGAGTCTCAAGTTAAGACAAACATTGGTTGGCCACTCTGACAAATTCTGCACCACCATTGCCCCAGTGCATGTTTCAGGCAGGACAGATTGTACGTGGAGGATTTTATGGCTGGGTTGATGTCCAGATTTCTCTTTTTGTAGCCTGCCGAGTACCTTCCTGAACCAAGGAGACTCAAACCTAGGGGTGAAGGCACCAAGCCTGCACCAGTTAGACCTCTCTATGTTCTTTGAGCTGAGTGGAAGTTTTCCTCAGAAATGGGGCCCCACTATCTGTTTTCAGAGGATGATGAGATTCTGTCCCAGCATCAGTCTGAGCAATATAGGGATCTCTACAGGACTTTCATGGCCAACAACTCAACCAAGTGTAACCCAGTTCCACCACTGGAAGACTTGCCTTGTAGAGTGTTGTCTTCCCACCAGCCTTGTTTCAGAGCCACATCAGTCCCAAATGAACACACAGGAGGCTATATTAATTACTAAGCTGTTGGCTGTTTGCTTGGTTTCTTACTGGCTAGCTCTGACTTAAGTATTTAACCCATAATTGTTAATCTAGGTATTTCTCTTACTGGAGAAAAGGGTCTGAACCTCTTATTTCTCTGGTGGCTACATTGTCTCTGACTGTGCCTCTCTTTCCTCCTTGACTCTTAGTTCTACCTATCTTGATTCCCTATTGGCCAACAGTGCTTTATTCAACAACCAATAAGAGACAGATTTACAGAATGACATTTTCCATCATTGCCTGGCTACAAAAGATGGACAGTTCAGACTCTGTATCCTCCATTATTGGGTGTTCTCACTAGGGTCTCTGCATAGATTCCAGGAGGTTTCCACTGCACTAGGTTTCCATACCACTTTCTAATACCCCCCATTCCAACTGTCTCTCACTATATTCTCTGCCTCCATTCCCCCTCAACTGATCCCTCCTATTCCCATACCCACCCACCCCATCCACCTGCAGAATCTATTTATTCTCTTTCCCTTCACACAGAGCTGGTGTATTCATTGGCAAAAGCTTATTATTTATTTTTTTATCTCAAAATATCTCTAGCCACCACTGCCCAATATATCTCATAGTAGCTTCTACAATAAGACCATACTAAAATTGTTAGAATTTGCACTGTTAATAAAAGTCTAGTCTGTTTAGTTGTTCCAAATATGAATTCTTTCCTAACTATATATTTCCTTGGAAGACAGTAAAGTTCAAAATCAATGCTATTTGCAAGTTTAAGTTTAATGACATTATTTTTAAAACATTCACAATATATCTATTGATCTATTAGATAAAATTGAAAGAGACTGAAGTCCTGATTCACTCTCTCCAACCTCTTATCAGCACCAGATAAATGTTCTAGATGGTTTGTGGAGCCAAATTTTGGAACCTAAGCCACTATCCATGTTCATTTAGTGATGATGGGGGATGTCCTTCTGTACATATGTTTCTCTTATTGGTTGATGAATAAAACACTGTTTGGCCGATAGCTACTAGAGGCTGGAAGTTAAGTGAGGCTAGGAGATGAAGAGAATTCTGGGAAAGGTAGACAGAGAAGTGCCAGAAAGTGATGCTATGGATGACCTGGGAGGATAGGACATTATAGGTGTTCTGTAGTAAGATAAGGGCATATAAAAGTCATAGACTAGTAGTTACAGGTTAATAATTAAGACAGAGCTAGCCAATATGAAGCCCTAGACATCAGCCAACAGTTTAATAATTAATATAGCATCCATATGTTTATTTGGGACAGGACAACAAATCTCCAGCAACACAGTGATTCATGAAGTTTTTATTGTTTTTCATTGTTTATGACAACTATTCTACATCCACAGTTACCTCCATTCAGTTCTTTGGGATGATTAACTCAGCCTTTACCAACCAAACAACAGAATCTTCTGACTCACTCATCCTGTGAATGACCTCGCTGATAGCATAGTTTCTAAACTATTTAACCTATCTGTAACCTTGTTAAATTTAAGCCACATTCATTTGGATTGATCCATGGTACCAATGACATGATTGTGTATGGAACATTTCAATGGAACATATGGTCTACATAGTCACCTGTGTCATTCTGTATGTCCAAGCCATGCCTTCTCCCTCCAAATCCAGTGCAAGAGTAGAAAGCTCATGATAAATTTTATCTTCTAAGTCACTGGGACTCAGTCTCACTGTTTCAGAACATATAGCAATTTGCACAGGTTGCAGTATCTTAGGTCTCATTTGAAGTGTCTTACTTTCAAAGTGTTGGTAAGTTTATACTTGAAACCTTTTACTTTCCACTCCCTCTTTCAAGCCCAATTCCAATTATTGGTGCAAAAGCTGCTTGCTACAAGAGTCCTCCAGTCCTTGTGAACTTCCAGGCCATGCCTTTCCTGTGGTTTTAAACTGCTTGCTGGCTTGGCTTATGCGTGTATCCAACCCCACAGGCCACATGTGTTTCAGAATTGCTATTGTATGTGATACCACATTTGTAGATGACAACATCATATCTCAAGGTTAAATAGTGGACATTCCTAGAAGCAGATCCATGATGCTGTTACTGTCCCACATGAGTTCTATGTGCAAGGAAAATGTCACAGCTTTTCTCAAAGCATGTTCCATCAGTACTTAAAATAATAGTTTTGTTGGCCTTTGTTTCCATTAAAGACAGAGTAGTTTTAGTTTTAGAAACTGTAGCCAAGAGTGGAGACAAAAAGGCAGGAAGAAGAATGAAAAAATAAAAGACTCAAAAAGGTGCTATTTCCTTGGAATAGTGGGAGCCTTTCCGGGAATGCAGGTGGAGATAAAAACTACTGGAATGGTTCTAAGCTCATAGAGGGATGTTTGAGGTTCGTGTTTCTAGTTTTATGATGTATGAAGGGAGGCCTTCTCCCTGATGCTGTCTAGAACACAGCACTGCTGTTCCCCCTAGCCCCAAGAGGTTAGACAGTTCTGTTATACTGTTGTCAGGGTTCTATAATTATTATTAGCTATGCTCTGTAATGATGGATGCCATTCTGGCAACTGAGAATATAGATTAAAAATGGAAGCCTTGAGAGCTCTTTGACATTCCTATCCGTTATAGAGAGCCATGAAACTCAGCAGAGTAGAAGGAAATACTTATCAGGATATCAATCTCAGAATTAATTGTCACTTATGGCCTGAGCCAAATTTTATGGGGTTTTTTTTGCCTTCCTTTCAAATCAGCCTCATTCACACTATGGCAATTGCATAACAGGGACTGAAGTTTCAGCAGATTTGACACAAACAACATTGCTAAGATCTATAGTATATCTGAGGTTTGTAAATGAAACAATAGTCATTGAGGTTTGGGCATGGGCTCAGCTAGCTGTGTGACCTGGGGAAAACAGTCCCCTTGGTGAGTGCATCCCAGAACGGCCTACTTTCTGACCTCTCCTAGGACTTTCTGAGTTCTGCCTTCATTGCTGCTTAAAACAAGTTACAAACCATGGCAACTATTATAAAGACATGCTCTTCCTAAGATGATATACTCTTCTTAGAGGCATCAGCAGTATTTCCAAGACTGATCTCCACGTTCCAGACTAACAGTCTAGAAAGTCACTGTCTGAGATCTGGGAATATGTACTTCTAAGAGCCATATTTTTGCTCTCATGCACTCTGAATATGGCTTCTTTGTTCTTTTCAGGTTCCATGAAAGAAGATGGGAACAGGAAGACACCTGACAAGGCAGCTCCCCAGGTTTCCCCTCAGGCACAGATCTGACCCTCCCAGGTACCCTAAGCCCCTTTTCTAGGGTGATCAAGAGTGTGAGAAAAGATTAGGGGAAGATACTATGGAAACTTTCACAGTCTGGCAACTTCTCTGTGTCCTGGAATGTGCTTTGTAGCATCAAATATAATAGGAAAAAGGAAAACCACTTGAATGTCAAAGTAATAAGAGACTGATTAGATCTTAATTTATTTTGATTATACTTTCTAACTCACTATACTATGTGTTACTGATATGTAATTTTAATAAATTATAATTCATTAATTTACAGTGCACTCAAATTATGCAATTCAACCATTAGAAAAAATGAAGTAACTTATTTGTGCTGACTAAAAACATTTCATATATTATTCAGAGTCTTATTATAATAATCAGTTTGTATACCATGATCTCATTTAATGTTTTAATGTGTTAGTAGTTACTGCTCATATATATGTGATTATGGCAGTGTATATGTCTATTAGGATGTGCAACTGTGTATGCCTGTGTTTGTATATATGTATAAGTGTGTGTGTGTGTGTGTCTGTGTGTGTGTGTGTGTGTGTGTTTCTAGACAAGTCTCATGTATCCCAACATGGCCTAGAAATCACTATATAGTTCAGGCTGACTTTGAATAACTGATCAACTTGCCTAAGTTTCCCAAGTTCTCAGTTTACAGCTGCATGCCACCATGCCCTGCAAAATGCATGTTTGTGTGCATAAGACAAAACAGAAAGGAAAGGTTTTTCCTGGAGAATAAGAGAGAAGGGCAGAAGGAGCAGAAATTATTAAATAAACTGATCTTTCTTACTTTTAAATGTTTTGATCATATGTGATTTCTATTTTCAGTGTTTTTGTATTTTCAAGGTGTAGGGCCCAATGAAAGAAAGATATTCTCATATTTCTGTAGCATTGATATGGGAGTAAAAAGTAGAAAAGATTGGGCGTGGCAAAGTTAAAGCCAAGGGTATGCATCCAGAAAAAGACAAACATCCAGAAGCACACTCTTATTCACAGAGTTATTAAAGAGTAATGAAGAGACTGTGGGGGAGGCTAAGTGTGAAGAAGGTGAGAGACTAGGCTGAGTCATAGAAAGGGGTTAAGCTCAAGCTATTTGGATTCCTCTGCCAAACAAAACCATAATCAAAATCAGCTTTCTTATTTTACTGGTACTACTTTGAACCTTGGTTGTTCTAGTAGAAATGTCACATGCCCCCAAAATAAGTTCCTTCAGCAGCAGTCTCACTCCCACAAAGTTCTTAATGCTTAATGATTAAAAAATAGATTTATTTATTTTGTTTTATGTCTATGGGTGTTTTGTCTGCATGTATGTTTGTATACCATGTGTATGCCTCATGCCCACAGAGGCCAGAAGAGGGTGCTATATCCCCTGGGACTGGAGATATGGATGGCTGTGATCCCCTTATGTGAGTGCTAGGAGCAAAGCCTGGCTTCTCTGAAAGAGCAACAAGTACTCTTAATTTCTGAGCCATATCTTTAGCACCTCTTATTGATTCTTGATTTTTCTGAATACCTACCCCCCTTGGAAATATTCCCCATTTCTCATTCCTGTGATGGAAGGGAGCATAGGAAGAAAGCAGAGACTAACAATAAAACTTTTTGTTTCTATTTTGGACCAAGGCAAGAGGAAAGTAAGCTTCTCTGAAATTCAGAAAACACATCAGACAAGGCATTGTTAATTCAACCATTCACTGCTTCCAAGTCTGTTCCAGTTCTTTCTTATTCACTCCATGTTCCTACCCTATGACCTAGTCCAGCCTTTTGCTCCATGTTCTTCTCTAGGCCAGACCTGGTGTCAACTGTGGAGCATGAAGAAATGACAAACTGATAGTCATTCAGAAACTCAACAGGTGAACAGGCTCACATGATTTATTGATGCTCCTAATAAGTACCAGTCATTGCTTTAGAAGCAGAATGAGACACCATTCTGGAACCCAGAATGGGGTAAGATAGAGAGTGAAATAATCAAATAACTATAGGAATCAGTGGTAAACAAGGCTGTAGGAGCATAGGAAAGGAACTAATTCAACCAAGATGTTAGAGGAGACATTTAGGAGGTAGCACAAGAATTTGGGTGTACAGGGCTGGAGAGATGGCTCAGATGTTAAGAGCACTGTCTGCTCTTCCAGTGGTCATGATTTCAATTCCCAGCAACCACATGGTGGCTCACAACCATCTGTAATGAGATCTGTTGCCCTCTTCTGGTTTGCAGGAATACATGCAGGTAGAACACCATACATAATAAATAAATCTTTTAAAAAATGAGGGTGTCTACAAAGAGCTGAGAAACAGGAAAGAAAGCAGCTACTGCAAGGTATGCAGTGTTCCTTTCTAGCTTTCTGTTCATTGCCCATTGACTGCAAAAATTAATGGGAGTTTGGAGGTAGTAGTAAGGAGATAACAATATAACTAATGTACCTAAAATTAACTCATTATACCTTCCTTCCTACAGGAATTCTTTACATCACTTCAAACCAATAACATTACAACTATAGTCTACATTTAAACCTTACTTAACGCATCCATCTCAGCCTCTACTTCTATCTCAGGTAACTGTTCAAAATATATAGCATGTTTGTTGGAGGCATTGCCTTAAGGTATAGGAAAAAACAACTTCGCATTTAGAGGCCATGTGTGTTGGTTGACCTTCACAACTCAATAGATGAATTAAAGTATTCTCACACAAGCAGTCTTTCATTCTATACCAGCAAAGTGCAGAATTTTAAAAGCTGGTAGAATGAGCTTAAGGGTTATTCCTGGAAGAGCAGACTAAATTCCCATCCATGAAAAGTGCTTTAGGATTTCTCATGGCTTAGAGAATTTCTAGAAAAGTCACCTTTCCAGTCCAATAGTTCTACAAAGGAGAATAAAAGATGGAACCATTGAAGAAAAACCACACCTTAAGCTCTGAATTTATTATTTTAGGCTTTGGGGACCTGGCTGGACTAGAGATACTCTTTTTTGGACTCTTTTTAATTATGCATCTCATCACCCTAGCAGGCCATACAACTATTGTGCTCATCACCTTCATCGATACCTGTCTCCAGACACCCATGTATTTCTTCCTTCGGAACCTATCTGCCATTGAAATTTGTTACATATTAGTTATTGTCCCTAACATGCTGGCCAATTTCCTGTCCAAAAACCAGCGAATCCCCATCCTGGGATGTGCTCTGCAAATGCACCTCTTCATTGCCCTGGGTGGAGCAGAGTGTTTCCTCCTTGCCGCAATGGCCTATGACCGTTTTGTGGCTATCTGCAACCCCCTGCGTTACACACTCATCATCACCAGGGCACTCTGTCTGCAGATGTTGGCTCTAGCATGCATCAGTGGTTTCACACTTTCACTCACCCTTACAACACTGATATTCCTTCTGCCCTTCTGTCAGTCCCATGTCATCAACCATTTTTTCTGTGACATTCCTGCTGTTCTATTCTTAGCCTGCTCTGACACACGGGCCAATGAGATTGCAGTCTTCCTTGTCTGCATGCTGATTCTGTTGATACCTTTCATGTTGATCCTGTTTTCCTATGGATTCATTGTTGCTGCCATCCTCAGAATCCATTCAGCAGAAGGCAGAAGCAAAGCTTTTTCCACCTGTGCTGGACATCTGCTAGTCTCTGTTATGCACTATGGCTGTGCAATATTCATCTACATTCGTCCCAAGTCCTGCTACACCCCGGAACAAGACAAAATTGTGTCCTTAATCTATACCAATGTAACACCAATGCTCTACCCTATGATCTATAGCTTGAGGAACAAAGAAGTCAAAAGTGCCCTCAGGAGACTCCTGGTGAGCCACAACCAATGAGGTGGCAACCCAATGCAAGTTGAAATGGAACGCACAGCCCAAGAACTCTAACCAGACCCTTTTTCAACAGCTTAGCCATCTCACTGAACACTTTGTATGTCCATGCTCTCTTTGGGGGCTTCTACATGGTTCTGGGTATACGTGAAACTTACTGCTCACTTTTCTGTATTTTGGAAGATGAAAGGAGTCTTAAAGATCTTTTGAGGTGTGTAAAGGGATTCAGAGTTTCCTACGGCTTTGAAAATCACTACAATATTCTGCATTTTTAGATGCTTTTCTGTTACCCATCAAAAACAATTTCATCCATCATCAGTGTCCTTATCTCTAGCAGTGCTCCTGATGATGGATGAAGAAGGTGATAGAATGACCCAAATAAAGCTTTTCTGGCTAAAGAACCAAGAAGAATATAAATATAAGAAACTTCACAATCAAAACTAGGTAAAGAATTATAAATGAATAAGCAGCACATAATCTAAATTCCTCTGCCACCAAAAGATAGCTTAGACATTGCTTGAGAAACAATGCAAAGTGAAGCAGCAACACTAACATTACCAATGGCAGTGTTGAGAATCTGCAATCTGCCTACACTGTCATCTACCCTCAACTTCCCTATCATCTTCCTTAAGGCACTTTTGTATGGGATTTGTTTCCTTTCACTCTGGGCCAAATTACCCCTCATTGTTCACATCTTGCTAAAGGACCAACCTATCCTTTAAAGCCATGCAGACTGCCCATAGCTGATCCAACAGCTGAAGGAGGTGCCCCTTCTCTATTACCACATGTGCTTATGAAGTTTTAGTGCTATAACTGTTTATATGCCTCCATTACCAGCCTAGGAGCTCCTTGGAAGTGAAAACTATGATTAATTTCTATTATCCTAGCACCTAGCACATAACAGGTACCTAAGAAATGGTCATTTTGCTGAACTATGAAATCCCATGAGCTTTGGAACATGGACGTCTTCAGATGTTAATTGATTGTATACTTCTCTCTCTCTCTTTGTGTGTAGTGTGTTTGTATGTGTGTTCATGTGTGTGAAGATACATGTGTGTGTATGAGATATGCATGTAAAGGTGCATACATGAAAGGAACAGGTGCATGCATTTATGTGGATGTAGGGGTCAGAGAGAAATTTGGGGTATTATCATTTCACATTCCTCATGTGCTGTTTATGTTTTTTGAGAAAAGGTCTCTCACTGGCCTTGAGCTCAGCAAACCAGCTAGACCGGATATTCAGTGAGTTCTAGTGATCTATCTGTCTCTATCCTTCCAACTCTAGGGCTAAAGCACATACCATTATGTTTAGAATTTTTAATGTGTCCTAGGGATCAAATTCAGGTCCTTGTGCTCATGTACTTTATGATTAAGCTATCTCTCCAGCCTTTAAAGTTTTTTAATAGCCTATCTAATTGACTGAAATGTCACCTATGACTCAGGGACAAAAATTAGGTGTACTGATTATGAGAAAAGAATTGCTGATTCCATTTCATATCTTGAATTAATGAACACCTCAATTGTCCAGGTACTGGATCCAACACTGGGAATACAGAAAGGTTAAAGACAAGGTTCCTGTCCTCAAGGAGCTGGCAAACCAGCCTGGGCTATTAGAAACTAAAACAACCAATTTTAACAAAATGGTTACTTCCTGTTTGTTCATTCCTCCAACCAAATATGGTAACCCTCATTTGTCTTGAGGGAACTTGGCCCCTTCTTGGACCCTTCATTAAACAAATAAACATGACCATGGCCATATTTCTCCAGACTTTGTATTCAATCAACAATTAATTTTTGTTTGGATAGAACTGAAAAAAGCATTCCTAAATAATACATGGAACAGAAAGTTTATGAACACTACCTATCTACAACCTTGCTCAACTTTATCCTTCCTGTAACCTCTGTCATGATGCCTAAGCTCTGAGTCAGTCCTTGTAATGGTCAGATATAGAGTTATTGTATCTGGGAGTACAGTAACAATGAAGAATATAGTGTTGTGGGGGAAACAGTTCTCTACATCCTGGCCAAAGTAACACCATTTTGCAGCTGGGCACCATTTAGTTGTTTTGTATACCGAGGCTGTATGCATACTGCAGCAAACACAGCCTTCTGTCCAATAGTTTGACAGTGTGCATGCTGTGAACTTTGAAATTTCTCTTTTTTGCATAAAGAATTCTTGTATTTAACTTAAAAAACCATGTGGTACTTTAACTACTAAAAAAAGGCAGAGTAATAGAAACTCAAGTGACCTTAGTTTCCACCATTCAAAATAGACAAAGTTTATTTTTCATAATGTAAAGAATCCGGAGTAAGTTTCAGTAATGGGAATAAATTGTTACAACAGAATATACAAAAAACACTGAATTTTTTTATCTGTTGAGTTTTTAAGAAATATAAACAGAGGGGTTTTCAGGAATAATTTATACACAGAAAGTTAATTTACGTAACAAATTGGCCATAATGTTATCTTTTAAAAACTTGTTTCAAAATCCCAGCACAATTCTTCACAGAACTTGAAAGAACAATACTCAAACTTTATAGGGACCTTTGAAATTTCTAATGAAGACAAAGATGTCATATATGTCCCCTATACACACACAGTTCCTTTCTAGGTCTTATTTATTTCTGCCATCTTCTGGGAGCAATATAAACTTAGAGCTCTATAAATTAAGAACTTGGTAGGCATAGGTTGGTAATGTCAGTAAGTGCAGCTGCCTATAAGCTATCCAATACTCTGTAATTAACTAATTTACTTGTCAAGCTGAACTTGTCCAAATCATTCTATGGTCTCTGTTGTCCTAATTCAGAGGCCAGAAAATTGGCACAATCAGATCCTGAGGAAAAAAACTCAACATACTCACATATGATTCAGGGTGGAGAATTCACGGAAATTTCAGGCTGTTCATACTCTTCTATGTGATATGGAGTTTTTTGATTACTTGATGAAGGTATTTTGCTGTGAGTATGAACATGCACTCAGAACATCTAACAGACAAGGGATAATATGCAGCAGTCTCTGAAAGTATTACTATGGGACAAGATTGTAGGAAATGGGTGGCTGTAGTGTGACATGACACCTTCTATGGGCAATAGAACATGCTACTTAAGTGAGGCTATTTTCTTAGATGTTGTGTGATGTTTTGATTGAATTCAGACAATAGAAAGTTTACTTTGAGTCAGAGGGTGGAGCTAGCCACACCTGGCTAAGATTAACCATAGAGATCTTAGAAGACTGAGGACAGACAGGAGACAAGAAGTAGTAAGGCAGGGCTGAGAGAGGATCTTGCGTTTTTCAGATTGAGGAACAGAAGACAGAGGAGGTCACTGGTGGCTTTTCCATTGCTTCTCTGATCATTTAGGTTCTTACTCCGATATCTGACTCCTGATTTTTTTGTTTTTTTTTTCAAAAACAGGGTTTCTCTGCATTGTTTTGGAGGCTGTCCTGTAAATCACTCTGTAGACCAGGCTGGCCTTGAACTCACAGAGATCGCCTGCCTCTGCCTCCCGAGGGCTGGGATTAAAGACATGTGCCGCCACCACCCGGCTCTGACTCCTGATTTTTTATTGAAAAAGAATAATTAGATAAACACTTAAGAGGAAAATTTCTCAGGCTGTAAATTAGTTTTTGACTTGACAAGAAAATTAGAAATAAGGGGACAGTATGGAGAAAAGTAATCTTGGTGTTCCTGCCATCACTACACTCAACAGTGAGTTTTCCATCCAGTACATCACTGGACTGTACCTTCCTTGATCCTCTGTGTGAAAAATATCAATTTAATGTCTCCCTGTTCTCTGGGAAAATAGATTTATGTCATATCCTGAAAATAATTGTAATTATAGTTAATATATGAAGATTTGGGATCTGCTTCTTTGCTTGTACTGTTTTATTATGTAGCCATTTATATATGTTTCTTTATGTTTGATATACAATTTATATTCATCTCTTTTTAAGAAATTAGTACATTGTGTTACATCGTTATGTTTCGAGACTAAACCTTCATGTAAAATATTTTTAGTAAACTAAAGAAAACAATGAATAGAAAGGAACTAGTTAGTAGGAGATAGATTCAAAGAAAGTTGTAAGAATTTTTTTGGTAAGAACTGATTTCTATCTCAAGACCCAGCAATACCACCCTTGGGCATATACCCAAAGGATGTACACTCATACAACAAGGACGTCTGTCCCACTATGTTCATAGCAGCATTATTTGTAATAGCCAGAACCTGGAAGCAACCTAGATTACCCTGAAATGAAGAATGGATAAAGAAAATGTGGCAAAAGAAAGAAAGAAAATGTGGCACATCAACACAAAGGAGTACTACTCAGTGATTAAATACAAAACAATGACATCTTGAAATTTGCAGGCAAATGGAAGGAACTAGAAGAAACCATGCTGAGTGAAGTAACCCAGACACAAAAAGACAAACATGGTATGCACTCACTCATAAGTGGATATTAGGCATAAAGTAAAGGATAACCAGCCTACAGTCCACAACCCAGAGAAGCCAGGAAACAAGGAGGATTCCAAGAGAGACATACATGGTCCCCCAGAGAAAGGGAAAGGGACAAGAGCTCCTGAGCAAATTGGGAGCACAGGGGGAGGGGGAGGGAGTTAGGAGAAAGAGGAGGGGAGAAAGGGAGAGGGGAGGAGAACATGAGGCATCTGGAAGATCAAGTTGGGGGAAGGACAGAGAGGAGAGCACGGAAAGGCATATCTTGATAAGGGGGCCATTATGGGCTTAACTATAAACATGGCACTAGGGAAATGTCCAGAGATCTACAAGGATGATCCCAACTAAGAATCTAAGCAATAGTGGAGAGGCTACCTTAAATGTCCTTCTCCTATAATGAGATTGATTACTACCTTACATGCCAGCCTAGAACCTTCATCCAGTAGATGATAGAGCAGAAGTAGAGATCCAAAGCTAAGCACTGGGCGGAACTCCTGGAATCCAGTTGCAGAGAGGGAGGAGTGATGAGCAAAGGGGTCAGAACCATGCTGGGGAAACCCACAGAAACAGCTGTGTTAGTATTCAGGCATCTGCACTGACCTGTCCTTAGGGTTCTGACAGGATACTCCCTCAGTTGCAGTCACCAAGAGCACCACCTGTGCACATTCACTATGCTTCACCTCCCTTCCTTCTCTCTCTCTCTCTCTCTCTCTCTCTCTCTCTCTCTCTCTCTCTCTCTCTCTCTCTCTCTCTGCCCTCTTTCCTCTCTCCTACTAATCCTGTCTCCAGCCTTGCCCCTCCCCTTTTCCCTTTTTTATGATACCTTTCCCTAATAAAAACTCCCTCTGCTTGAACACTGTCATATGGCGTCTTTCTCTCGCATGCTGCTTTTCTTAAATTACAACAAACTGACCTGAGCAAGTGGGAGCTCCCTGACTCCAGACTGACATCTGGGGAAACTTCATAAGACTGAACAAGGTCCCCTGAACATGGGTGTCAGTTGGGAAGCCTGGGCAGTCTATGGGGCCGCTGGCAGTGGAACCAGTATTTATCGCTAGTGCACGAATGGACTCTTTGGAACCCATTTCCTATGGAGGGATACTCTCTCAGCCTACATACAGGGGAGAGGGCCCCAATCCTGCCCCAAATGATGAGACAGACTTTGGTGATCCCCCATGGGAGGCCTCACCCTCTTCAAGGAGTGGATAGGGGTGAGATGGGGAAATGCTGGGTGGAGTGGGAGAATAGGTATGAGAGGGAACTGGGATTAGTATGTAAAATAAGATTATTTTAAAAATAAATAAGGAACGGATTTCACATTGCAAAAGAAGACTTTGTCCTGAAATAAAATAAATGGATGAAAATAAGGGCAAAGCAAAGAGTTAAAAAACATGTTGCAGGAATAATGTGGCAGGATCTGAGCCATATTGATATGCCACATGATACAGATGATAGTAAACCAAACATTGATAAGTTTATGGAAAGCTCAGAACAGTAAGTCAACTAGGTAGGGAGGGGATTGGGATGTGTATGCTTCGTCTACAGCATCATCTATGTTGGAAGCATAGAATTTCATGGAGTAGGAGCTCTCAAAGTAGCTCCTCTGACACAGTGGCAAGGGTTGCCTAAAATAAGGGCCATACAGAATGACCAGGAATTTCACATTGTAATGTAAATATATTGATACCCTTCTAATGTGCAGACCACTTGGCATCCTATAGCTTAAGGCAACTTCATAAAATATAGAGGGCAATGGACATCTGTATATGGACACAGATATGAAATAGTATAAGAAGCCCAAGCAGTTATTCTCCTCCAGGAGTATATGGTTTCTATTTATTCCCTACAAGAAAACACACAAGGAGAAAATGTACCTCTGAGACAAGCTACATACCATGTCAGAGAATTTCACCTGTCTGAGAGTACAAATAATAAAGGCTGGATGAAATGAGAGGCAGTCTCCACCTGCCCCACATATAGTAGTTAAGACTAAACCAGAGGAATATGAGGATATCATAGCCTCCCTCAAAGAATTAAAAAATATTCATAGAGCTCTCTTTACCCCATCTAATTTGAGAATGAAGAATATTCTCAGCAATGAAACAGTTGACATTCTAGAAAATGTCAACACCACTCTGAAGGGTCACACAACCATTGTGAAGGGCCTTGGGGGAGCCCTCCAGAGGGACTTCAACCACAGCAATGTAGAACTGAGTCCTTGGAAAGGAGAAGAGGCATTGGACTGACAAGTAATAGGGTCATAGAAAGAAACTAAGCACTGTCCAAACAATCTGCAGTCATTTTCAGAACATGATTGAGGGTGTTATGATGGTCTTTCATTACAAGATGAGGTCTCTGTGAGCTCACTTCCCAATCAAAGTTTTATTCAGGTTGAAATCCAAAATTTCTTGTGTGAAAAATACATCAACAGGGTTTGGTTGAGAACAGGTGTTGGTTGTTCTGTCTCTCAAGCCCAGAAGAACGAATTCATCCTTGAATAAAGTTATTTTGAACTTGTTTCAATTCAGTGGCTCAGATGCAGCAAACCACGACAGTTAAAAACAAGGATATCAGAAAGTTTTTAGATGACATCTATGTGTCTGAACAGTGCAACAGTTCCCTTTGATGAGTAAGATCTAAGTTACTCAGCTCCAGAAACAAGATCTGGAGTATCTTTGGGAACAATAAAAAAACCTGTATTGAAAAAATACTTCATAGAACTGGAGAGATGGCCCAGCAGTCGAGAGTAATACTCTCCCCACTCATGCTCTTGTACCCAACATTAATCTCCTGACTATAAGCAATTGATACAAGTCACGGTATTCTTTTGGATTTCTTACACTTTCTTTTAGTATTCCATTGAGTTCTGGAACCAATTTGTATTTATTTGGAATGGACAGCAATGGACTTTCAGGGTACTTGTACAAGGTTACTTACACAGTCCCTCTAACTATTGCATGTTATAAGATGGTGGTTTGTAATCTTGATTTCTTATCATGGCCACCAACTGTGAAATGTTTCATTATTGTCTTAGGGTTTCTATTGCTGTGACAAAACACCATGACCAAAAGCAACTTGGAGAGGAAAGGATGTATTTCATTTTACAACTCTCAGATCACACTCCATCACTGAGGGAAGTCAGGGCAGTAACTCACGGCAGGAGCTGATGTAGAGGTCACAGAGAAGTGCTGATTACTGACTTGCTCCTCACGGCTTGCTCAATTTGTCTTCATCTGTAACTCAAGACCACTTGCCCAGCGGAAGCACCACCTACAAGTGATCTGGAAGCCCTCCCGCATCAGTTCTTAATGAGAAGCTAGGTAAAAAGGAAGACCCTAAGAGGGACATGTAAGGATGACCCCAGAAAGGGGAAATTGTTAAGATCTCCTGAGTATACTGGGAGGAGATGGGGATGGGAACATGAGGGATTGATAGAGATGGCCAAGTTGGGGGAGAGAGTGAGAGGGAGAGCAATGAAAGAGATATTGTGATAGAGCGAGCCATTATGGGATTAGGGAGAAACCTGGTTCTAGAGAAATTCCCAGGAATACACAAGGATGACCCCAGCTAAGACTCCTGGCTATAGCAGAAAGGGTTCCTAAACTGTCTTTCTCCTGTAATCAGATTAGTGACTACCCTAACTGTCATCATAGAACCTACATCCAGTAAGTGATGGAAGCAGATGCAGTGACCCACAGCCAAGCACTGGGCTGAGCTCCTGGAGTTCAGTTGAAGAGAGGGAGAAGGGATAATATGAACATGGGGGATCAAGAGCATGGTGAGGAAAACCACAGACAGCTGATCAGAGCTAGTGGCAGCTTACGACTCTGGACTGACAGCTGGGGAACCGGCATGGGACCAAACTAGGCCCTGTGAATGTGGCTTGATCTGTTGGGGGTGGCTGACGGTGGGACCAGGACCTATCTTAGGTGAATGAACTGACTTTTTTGGAGCTATTCCATATGGTGGGATGCCTTGCTCAGCTTTCATACAGTGGGGAAGGGTTTGATCCTGCCTCAACTTGGCATGCTGGAGTTTGTTGACTCTTCAAGGAAGACCTCACACCCTCTGAGGAGTAGATGGGGTATGGAAGGAGGAAGGTGGGGGCAGGAGAAGGGGAGGGAAGAGGAAGTGGAGTTGGTATGTAGAATGAAAAAGTAAATTAAAAAAAGAAAATGCCCCACAAGCTTGCTTATAGGCCAGTCTTATGGATGCATTTTCTCAACTGTGGTTCCCTCTTCTCGGATAACTCTAACTTATGTCAACTTAGCAAAAATCTAATAAGGACAGTTATATACATGAAATTACATTAATCCATGAGTATTTTATAGATTTAGAAAAAATCTGGAAGATACATAATTGGACCTGAAGAGATATAGGGGTCAATCCCCATAATGTCCTAGGGCCTGACATAGCAGTAAAATTTTAGGAAATTTTATGGTCATGTAAGATATCTATAGTATCTGAAAAGGTCATTGAGAACATTTTGCAGCAGCCTGTACTAATGAATTGAAACAATGATGGGTGTAGTTTCTAAGACTTCTGTGGTATTGGCAATTTTTTGTACCCCATCTTTTCAAGTTGCTCATCTCTTATAAGATGATAGAATTGGATCCAAGGGTTCAAGAAGCTTTTGATTAAGTTAAGATTTTTGTGCTACACATTGGACTTATTTCTACTGTGTTTCATGGCTGACACCAGAGTCTTGTGGAAAAGGGTGGAAGCCAAACATACAACTGCCAATCATATATAAATACCTTTAGCAGATAAAATCCATCACTGAACTTCCTTCAGTGAGGGTAAAAACAGCTTATCCAATAATAGGTTAGATTAAAGTCCCCTTGGACAAACTCCTTTCTAGCATTGCTCAAAATCAGATTCTATGAAAGTAGCATATGCACTTGCATAGTTGTAGCAATGTGGAGTCTTATCTGCTACTCCTGTTACAAATGCATGCAAAACATACATATTGGGACTGGTGGCCTCATTTATAACTACTGGGTACCTGATGAATCTGTCCACTGGGCACATTAAAATCAGAGCATGGTGGTGGGGCAACATATCCTGGAAAATAGCAAAGGCTTTGGTCATCTCCAGAAAGTATTCTAACATTTTACATGGTACACAAACACATGAAGTTCATTTCTAGCTATGGCATCTAAAAGTGATTTACTAGTTGGACATACACATAATTCAACATGTTGTTCAAATTCAAAGGTAAACATTTCTTTTATGTCTGCTTGGGAAATTCATGCAATGTAGTTTTGCCCCCTTGGTGCCTATCTCAATATGTTTTTAGGTCAGGGACAAGGCTAAAAATGCCTTTGTGGTAAGATGGTAAATAAAATCTATGGCTGGAAGCCCAGAAATAAATGCAGAAGGTAGATTTTAAAAATCTCTAGTATTATTGATGATATGTTTAAAGATAGGCTGGCATTGACTCCGGATATAGCAAAACACCTATTTGGATTGTAGTGAGGAGTACATGGAAAGATGCATGGAGAATCACATTTAGCACAGGGCCCAGAATCTAGGTGCCAAACCAACAACAATGAGGATTTTCCATAACTTAGGAAAGTATTAGGCTGTACATCTATCCCAGAGTTGGGTAATGTCTCTTAGGCTAGGCATACTTGGCTATCATGAGGTCTTTGCTGGGAACTTATGCAATTTATGTTGTTCAAAAGAAAATTGAAGTGTTGGCTACAAGAAATCCATATAGCTCTTGAGACAGAAAAGGCAAATGGCAATAAGAGAAATACTGGTCCAAATAGTAACTGACAACTTTCTACTATAGCACAACAGGGTTCTATGCTTCAAGGGACACACCATGCTCTTATATCCTGTGGTGGGCAGTCATTCACTTGAGCAAGCTTATCTTGGTTCTTCTTTTTTTCCTTCAAGAATCTTTAGCTCACATTGCTTGAATCACATTCCTGGTTCTTAGGTTTATATCTTTGTGACTGGATGTAATGGGCATGATCATAAGAAACCAACATGAGGGAACTATAATGTTGGAGTTATTCAGTAGTGTAACTGTGATAACAGTTACAAAAGGTAATAAATCCTCTTCTTTCAGAATGAACCAATAAAATATTGACAATTACTTCCACTCTATGAAGCATAGATTTTCTTAAATGTTCTTTTCTTTTGGAGATCTGGGCATACCTCCCATGGACTCTTCTTGTTACCTAGTCTCTCTGGGTCTGGGTCTCTTCAGGATTCCAAGAAGTTCCTCAAGTATCTGGAAAATAGATATTTGTTTAATTTCCATTTTCCTCAAATTTATTCACTTGGTCCTGTCACTTTTTAGGCTTAACTACTACAGGTTGATGTTTTCAAATGTTTATTACATTCTAAACTTTTCTTCTATGATACATAAACAGGAAAGCAGTGGTATTAAATGTGTTCAGGTGAAGACTGGCCACTATGGAGAAGAGGGCCTTCTATTTGCTAAGCACTTGCCTTGTATGCATGTATTTTTGCATGTTTCAGCATATCTGAGTTTATATGTGAGCACTTGAAGAAACAGAATACAAATGCCACTGTATAATATTGACAAAATGTCAATGAAGCAAGCCATCAGTGGCTCTCTTGAGGATAACTTTCAAGGCCAGATAAAAATATTGCAGAATTTTACAAAAATTGCTTTTTGGAAACATCTTAAAGACACAGAAAGAGAAAAAACTCCATTGTGTTGGCCCCATAGTGTCTACCCTGGACCCAATGCTCAGTGACATCAGGGACTTCATTATAGTACAGTCCTCCTAACTGTATGCATAATAGGGTACCAATTAGAAGAATTTCAGAGGAAAAATTCAGCTTTTAATGAATTATACAGGATAATTAAAACTTCAGCAAAGCAGATCACTTGGGAACTAATTAGAAGTTTTTCTTAACAATTGGTGAATAACTTTCTTAATTTTGTTTTGCTTACAAATGTGATATATGTTAACCATAAAAATTAGGCAACTATGGAAAAGAATGTGAAAATCCACCACCATCTTGTCATTAAAGGAAGCCATAAAGAAAACGTATATTATTTAGACAAAATAATTCCTATTTAGCGTTTAGAGCAATGATTACAAGAAAATTGCCCAGTAAGTATCATTGGTTTTTACTGTTCAATTGCGAGTGGATTCAAGAAAAGTATGTACCTATTCACAAATCAAATAAAATTCACCTAAATTTTCTTTTTAATATTTTGTTTTATTTATATATACTAATTGAATACATTATAGTTATAAATAATTCAAACAATATGGAAATATTCCTACATGTAATATTCCTTCACACACAAGACATTAGTTTAATAAGTCAGTGTTCATTTGCCCATTCTTATTTCCAATTATTCATTTTATTTATTTATTATTATTTTGGTTTTTCAAGACAGGGTTTCTCTATACCTTTGAAGCCTGTCTTGGAACTTGCTCTGTAGACCAGGCTAGCCTCAAACTCATGGAGTTCCCCCTGCCTCTGCCTCCTCCAAAGTGCTGGGGTTAAAGGTGTGCACCACCAGTGGCCGGTTCATTTCATTTTATTTATTTGATAGCCACTTGCACCTCAGATGTGTCTTCCAAAGAGTATGGGACTGAGGTATTCATTTTTTCTTCATTCTGCTTTCATACAGCACATCCTGACCAAACAAAGCCTCCCTTCCCTCCTCTCCTCCCAGTCCTCCCCTACCTCCTCTTTCCTTCAGATATACTTCTCTTCCATTTCCCTTAAGAAAAGAGAATGACTGTGAGGAGCCGCCCTCACTATTGCTATCGCCATTACAAGATGGCGCCGACATCCATTGTCGGTTGGAGTCCACTGTTTAAGCTCTGCCTCTCCCATGGCGTCATCTGGGGTGATGAGCAAACCACCAATCCCGGTTCTACACGTCTCACTCGGAGCTCCTAGGCTTATATAAGGGGCTGGGTTTCTTGACTCGGGGTTTCCCCCTCAGAAGCTGATCATCTGTCTCTCAAGATGCATTAAAGCTTTACTGCAGAAGGATCCGAGTGTCCTGTGTCGTTCTTGCTGGCGAGACTGTGGCGCGGGACATCTGGTGCCGAAACCCGGGAACTCTTCAACATCGCCGGCACCGCGGGAGACCCCTCGGAAGACGGGGCGGATTCAGAACTGCAGGGAGGTAAGCTCAGAGAGATATGCTTGATCCTGAACCCCCCCTTTTTCGACTTTGGCCTTAATTTGTCACCACCGTGGGACGGGTCAGTGGAGGCTTTGGTTTTAGTCCTGTTTGTCCTTCTTCTTCATCGTGGCTGGTGCTAACAGAATGGTGTGGTCAGTAAAGGAGTCAAGAGCCGTTTTTTTACTTTTGTTTTGCCTCCAGCCGCGCCATTAGACGGATAAGCCGCCAGCGCAATGGGGTCGTCACAGTCAGCGGTTACTGCCCTACAGACTGTGCCATTTGGAAGCTAGTTAAAAACTGCTTGGAGGATGAGGCCTGTCACCCTGCTATAGTAGAAAGTCAGGGAACCTTAGAGGAAGTTCAGGATAGCATGTCAGAAACTGAACGGAGTGAGAGAATGGGAGCTCGCAAAAGGAAAGACATGTCTAAGAAAAAAGGCCCTCCCCAAGAAGTTAAGAAAGGGGGAGAGAAAGAAGGGAGTGATCATTCACCCCCTAACAAATCTAAGGAAAAGAAAAAGCCAGAATCTAGCCTATACCCTACAGTAGAGCTAGAAGCCTTGGAGTTAGATAATTCCGATTCTGACACTCTGGATTCTAGCGAAGTAGCTGATCTAGAGGAGGAGGCGGCATGGTATGAGGAAGAAAGATATCACCCTGATAGACACCGGCCACTGAAAACAAAAATGAATGTGAGGCCACCGCCTATAAATCCGGCGGGCTCACGCCCCTTGGCGCCTCCGCCGTATGAGCTTCGGCTGAATACTGGTACTGACTCCTTTTTACCTTTAGAGGAACGGAGAAAAATACAAGTGGCTTTCCCAGTATTCGAGAATGCGGAAGGCGGGAGAGTACATACCCCCGTAGATTACAATCAAATCAAAGAATTGGCCGAATCCGTTCGTAATTATGGGGTCAATGCTAACTTTACCACAATACAGGTGGAAAGGCTTGCTAATTTTGCCATGACTCCCACTGACTGGCAGACGACAGTGAAAGCAGTGCTTCCCAACATGGGACAATACATGGAATGGAAGGCTCTCTGGTATGATGCAGCCCAGGCGCAAGCTAGAGTTAATGCCACGGCTGGAGATGAGAATCAGAGGCAGTGGACATTTGAAATGCTGACAGGTCAGGGTCAACATGCCCTTAATCAAACTAACTACATCTGGGGCGTCTATGGTCAGGTGTCGGCTGCCGCCATTAAAGCATGGAAGGCCCTCACAAAAAGGGGAGAATCCAGTGGACACCTTACAAAGATTGTCCAAGGACCCCAAGAGCCATTTTCAGACTTTGTGGCCAGAATGACCGAGGCCGCCGGTCGCATCTTTGGTGATTCAGAACAAGCTATGCCCCTGATTGAGCAACTTGTCTATGAACAAGCAACCCAGGAATGTCGAGTGGCTATCGCCCCTCGCAAAAGCAAAGGTTTACAAGATTGGCTCAGAGTGTGCAGGGAGCTGGGGGGACCCCTAACCAATGCAGGACTAGCTGCCGCCATTTTACAAATGCACAGGCGTAGAGATTGTTATCAAATCGAAAAGCTTGTTTTAATTGTGGGAAAATGGGGCACCTTAAGAAAGATTGTCAAGCCCCTGAAAGAACAAGAGAACTGGAGCTTTGCCGTCGTTGTGGTAAAGGTTATCATAAGGCTAGAGAATGCAGGTCAGTCTGGGATATGAAAGGGAGGCTTCTGCCCCCTATTGAAGAACCCAAGGTACCCCAATCAAAAAACAGGTCACGGGGCCCATGGTCCCAGGGCCCTCAGAAATATAGGAACCCATTTCAGAAAAGCAATCAAGAGAAGGTAGAGGCTTCTGAGGAACCCCCGGAATGGACTTGTGTGCCGCCTCCGACTTCCTACTCATGCCCCAAATGAATGTTCAACTGGTCCCAGTCCATTCCCCTGGACCTTTGCCCCCTGCCACCATTGGGCTTATTCTGGGCCGCGGCTCCTTAACTTTACAGGGACTCATTATATATCCTGGGATTGTTGACCCGTATCATAAAGAGGAGATTCAAGTTCTCTGTTCTAGCCCTCGGGGCATATTTTCTATAAAGCAGGGAGATAGAATTGCACAACTGGTGTTGCTGCCCTCCCTCGGGGATGGAGAAACCTACAGTTCACAAAAAAGGGCTATGGGGTCTATTGGAAGTGATTCAGCCTATCTGGCTATACCCCTAAATAAGAGACCTACAATAAAATTGTTAATTAATGGAAAAGAATTCGAAGGGATAATGGATACAGGAAAAGACAAAAGCATTATTTCACTCCATTGGTGGCCGAAGTCTTGGCCCACTGTTGTTTAATCTCATTCTCTACAAGGTCTTGGATACCAGTCCTCTCCTGCCATCAGTGCCTCAGCCTTAACCTGGCGGAACGCTGAGGGCAAACGGGGCTGTTTTACCCCCTATGTGTTGCCACTCCCTGTAAATTTATGGGGATGGGATGTGTTACAAGCCATGGGCATGACCCTAACTAATGAATACTCCCCCCAGGCATCGGCCATTATGGCAATGATGGGGTATACAAAGGGTAGAGGCTTGGGTAGGCAAGAACAAGGCAGAATAGAGCCCATTATGCAACACGGAAATCAAGGCAGAAAAGGATTGGGTTTTATTTAGGGGCCGTTGAGGCTTCACGACCCATACCATAGAAAACAGAGGAGCCGGTGTGGGTCTCTCAATGGCCTCTATCCTCTGAAAAATTGGAGGCTGTCACAAGATTAGTTCAAGAACAGGAACGGCTGGGGCATCTAGAGCCTTCTACCTCCCCATGGAATATACCAATTTTTGTTATTAAGAAGAAATCTGGGAAGTGGAGATTACCCCACGACCTGCAGACCATTAACAATCAGATACATCTTTTTGGCCCTGTTCAAAGAGGCCTTCCTTTGCTTTCTGTGCTTCCTCAAGATTGGAAGCTTATTATTATAGATATTAAGGATTGTTTCTTCTCTATTCCACTTTACCCATGGGATAGACCAAGGTTTGCCTTCACTATCCCTTCTCTTAATCATATGGAACCAGACAAGAGATTTCAGTGGAAGGTACTGCCGCAAGGCATGGCCAATAGCCCAACGATATGTCAGCTGTATGTGCAAGAGGCTTTGGAGCCAATTAGGAATCAATTTACATCTTTAATCATGATCCATTATATGGACGATATTCTTATTTGTCACAAAGAGTTAGATGTTTTACAAAAGGCTTTTCCCATGCTGGTGGCTGAATTAAAACAGTGGGGATTAGAGATTGCCTCAGAAAAGGTTCAAATTGCAGATACAGGCCTCTTTTTGGGCTCAATGATTACTCCCAAAAATATAGTTCCTCAGAAAATAGAAATTCGCAAAGACCACTTACAAACATTAAATGATTTTCAGAAACTTCTGGGAGATATAAATTGGTTGAGGCCCTTTTTAAAAATTCCATCTGCTGATCTAAAACCCCTCTTCGATCTCCTGGAGGGTGAGCCTCATATCTCCTCACCCAGAAAATTTACCCCTACTGCCCACCGAGCCTTACAGATGGTGGAAGAGGCCTTACAGGAAGCACAATTACAACGTATTGAGGAGTCACTACCTTTTAGTCTGTGTGTTTTTAAGACAGCTCAATTGCCAACTGCAGTCCTGTGGCAACACGGCCCTTTACTTTGGATTCATCCAAATGCTTCCCCCGCTAAGATTATTGACTGGTACCCTGATGCTGTTGCACAGCTCGCGCTTCGTGGAATAAAAGCAGCTGTTACGCATTTTGGCAGGGATCCTGATTCCTTGATTGTGCCTTATACTGCTGCACAAGTTCAGACCTTGGCAGCCACATCTAGTGATTGGGCAGTTTTAGTTACTTCCTTTTCAGGACAAACTGATAATCATTTTCCAAAGCATCCAATTTTACAGTTTGCCCTAAATCAGGCTATAGTGTTTCCACAAGTGACAGCTAAAGACCCACTCCCAGATGGGACTGTGGTGTACACTGATGTATCAAAAACTGGTATGGGAGCTTATGTGGTCAAGGATAGGGTTATATCTAAACAATATAATGAAACTTCACCTCAAGTTGTAGAATGTCTGATAGTACTGGAGGTTCTTGAGGCCTTTCCAGGACCCCTCAATATTGTATCAGATTCCTCTTATGTGGTTAATGCAGTTAATCTCCTTGAGATAGCTGGAATAATAAGATCCTCCAGCAGAGTTGCTAACGTCTTTCAGAAGATACAAGCTGCCTTGTTAAATAGGAGATTTCCTGTTTTCATTACCCATGTCCGAGCACATTCTGGACTCCCAGGTCCCATGTCCTCAGGAAATGACTTAGCAGACAAGGCTACAAAGCTGGTGGCCGCTGCCTTGTCTACCCATGCACAAGCAGCAAAAGAATTCCATCAGCGCTTTCATGTGACAGCTGAGACCTTGCGCCGTCGTTTTGCTCTATCCAGGAAAGAGGCTAGGGAAATTGTTACTCAATGCCAGAATTGCTGCGAATTCTTACCTGCTCCACACGTGGGAATAAACCCACGTGGCATTAGACCATTGCAGATGTGGCAGATGGGTGTTACTCATATTCCCTCTTTTGGAAGGCTTCAATATGTTCATGTTTCTGTTGACACATGTTCTGGCGTAATGTTCGCCAACGCCCCTAACAGGGGAAAAGGCCTCACATGTGATTCAACATTGCCTTGAGGCCTGGAGTGCTTGGGGAAAACCCAGAATTTTAAAAACAGATAATGGACCAGCATATACCTCTCAAAAATTCCGACAGTTTTGTTGGCAAATGGATGTTACCCATCTAACTGGCCTACCTTATAACCCTCAAGGACAGGGCATTGTGGAACGTGCCCATCGTACACTCAAATCATATCTGATTAAACAAAAAGGGAGTATTGAGGATGTTCTACCCTCAGTACCAAGAGTTGCTGTGTCCATGGCACTTTTTACACTTAATTTCTTGAACTCTGATGCCCAAGGCCACACTGCGGCCGATCGCCACAGTTTAGAGCCTGATAGGTCAAAAGAAATGGTAAAATGGAAAGATGTCTTGACTGGTCTCTGGAAAGGCCCGGATCCTATTCTTATAAGATCCAGGGGAGCTGTGTGTGTTTTTCCACAGGAGGAAGAAAACCCCCTGTGGATCCCTGAAAGACTCACTCGAAGAGCTCCTTCACAACTCCAGAATAAGAAGGATGGAGGCCAAGTGGATGATGAAGACTCTCCTACTCGGGATGATGGTTCCTAGTATGATGGGCTAGTTACAGTGGGCCATCATGTCTACCTTCCCCCTACCGATGCCAGTGATGCATAATGCCCAGGTGTTCCCTAGATTTTTCACAACTAATAGAGAGTTGGGGCTTGCCTTTTTGCCTTTGGATCCTCAGATACAGAGTTTTCAGGATGAGAGAACCTTGTCATTGGTAGGAAGCTTGTGCTTTACTGTGATTTCTTCATTAAAGGATAATTTTACTCATATGGATCCAGAAAGATCTAATGCTAATCCTTTTGATCAATGGTTGCTTTGCAGAATTAATGGAAGCTGTACTGATCTTTCTCCTATGGCAATGATCGCTGGAGGATATAGTGAGAAGGGACAGATTACTTTTGATTGGAAAGGGGCATTAGGCAACAGTCTGAGTAAGGGACAGAGCTCTGGATCATCTGATTGGTCCTCCTCCAATGTTAAGTATACCCCTTTTAAGAGAATTAATTATTCAGCTGCTCCGATTTGTGTTTGGCCGCCCTTTATTTGGGTTGTGAGTAATGATACCTTAGGTAAGAATCAGAAAGAAATAAATTGCTCTGCTTAGAATTGTTTTTATGCATTATGCTGGGATGCTATTAAGCACCCTTTTGCTTTGGTAATGCGCATGCCTCGATTTGTTCCAGTTCCTGTTGAGGCGCCAAGTAGTTTGAGTTTGTTTAGGGAAAAGCGAGATTTTGGGATCTCTGCTATTATTGTGGGCCTGATAGCCGCCGCAGCGGTTACCGCTTCAGTTACCGCCTCGGCCCTTGCACTTTCCGCCACTGTGCAGACAGCTCAAACCATTAATGAACTATTGGCCACTGTGATCATGGCCCTAGATAAACAGGCCACTGCCAATTCTCAGATACAAGGAGGCCTGATGTTGGTAAACCAACGGATTAATTTGGTTCAGGAACAATTGGATATATCGTGGCAGATGGCCCAATTGGGATGTGAACAAAAATTGCCTGGCCTTTGTGTTACTTCAGTACAATATGAGAATTTTACAAGAGCAGCTAACCTGTCAAAAGCTCTGTCTCAACATTTATTACAGAATTGGACTTTTGAGTTTGAGCAGACACTCCGTGAGCTGAGAGTGGCGATCCTGCAAGTGAATTCGACGCGTCTGGATCTTTCTCTGACGGAAGGCCTCTCCTCCTGGATTTCATCTGCATTTTCTTATTTTAAGGAATGGGTGGGGGTGGGATTATTTAGCCTAGTTCTCTGCTGTGGAGTAGTGTTGATGCTTTGGATGGTGTGTAAGCTCAGAGCCCAAACAAAAAGAGACAAAGTGGTGGTGGCACAAGCACTTGCTGCCTTAGAACACGGAGCCTCCCTTGACAGTTGGTTGACCATGTTAAAGCAATAGGTCGCTGGCCTCCCGGCTCTTGCACCCCACGAGGCTAGTCTCATTGTACGGGGTAGAGTGGGTAGGCTTCAGCAGCCCAGGGAGTTGCAAGGCTAAGCACTGCAGAGGACAGGTCTGCGGTATAACGACTTTCTCCTGGGAGATAAGTCATCTTGCATGAAGGTTCTATGTCATGATCTCCTTCCCCCAGAAAAACGACATTGGGACTGGTCAGGGATCCCTCTGGGGATAAGACCCTGGAGAGGAGCTTTGTACATGTTCCAAATTTGCACGTGAGGATTTGACCTCTATCTCCACTCCAAAGTTGTGGGTGTCCTATGGCTTCAAAAATAAATGAATAGGGGGGAGATGTGAGGAGCTGCCCTCACTATTGCTATCGCCATTACAAGATGGTGCCGACATCCATTGTCGGTTGGAGTCTACTGTTTAAGCTCTGCCTCTCCCGTGGCGTCATCTGGGGTGATGAGCAAACCACCAATCCCGGTTCTATACGTCTCACTTGGAGCTCCTAGGCTTATATAAGGGGCTGGGTTTCTTGGCTCGGGGTCTCCCCCTCAGAAGCTGATCATCTGTCTCTCAAGATGCATTAAAGCTTTACTGCAGAAGGATCCGAGTGTCCTGTGTCGTTCTTGCTGGCGAGACTATGGCGCGGGACAAATGCCTCTCAGTGATATCGACTAAATACAGCATTTATACAGTGTTGTGTAAGATGTGAAAAATTCTCTGTAGAAGTATAAAAGTCCTGTTCAATCTGGAGATGATGGTGACCAGAACAGATTCAAAGGGAGAATACAAAATACAAGAAAGAGCTTAATGGCAAAACTTTTCATTTTTAACCTA
>NW_024429188.1:119078656-119128723 GCF_017639785.1 Mesocricetus auratus | reverse complement strand
GTCATCTGGGGTGATGAGCAAACCACCAATCCCGGTTCTATACGTCTCACTTGGAGCTCCTAGGCTTATATAAGGGGCTGGGTTTCTTGGCTCGGGGTCTCCCCTCAGAAGCTGATCATCTGTCTCTCAAGATGCATTAAAGCTTTACTGCAGAAGGATCCGAGTGTCCTGTGTCGTTCTTGCTGGCGAGACTATGGCGCGGGACAAATGCCTCTCAGTGATATCGACTAAATACAGCATTTATACAGTGTTGTGTAAGATGTGAAAAATTCTCTGTAGAAGTATAAAAGTCCTGTTCAATCTGGAGATGATGGTGACCAGAACAGATTCAAAGGGAGAATACAAAATACAAGAAAGAGCTTAATGGCAAAACTTTTCATTTTTAACCTACTACATCCCATTTTTTCCTCTATAGAATCATCTAGATGGACCCCAGTTATATCAAAAAGCCTCGAATTCCTTTTTGACAATGTTCTTTATTTGGGGGGTACACTGAAAAGAGGAACAAGAGGTAAAGCTTGGGAATATGAGGATGAACTTTCTATGGTGGCAAGGGGGAGAGGCATCTATTTTTGGTGGGTTGTGATATTTTTGGCATTTTATTAAAATGGAAAAAGTTATTTTTGTTAGCACTCATGGTGCTTCTCCCCGCCCCCACCCAGGCAGACCCCCAAACTGTCAAGGAAAGGCAGGCCCCCTGGAGGCAAGGGCAGAGGCTAAAGCAGGGGCTGCTATGGCTACCAAAGGATGAGCTGGTGATATGAGCTGGGGGTGCCTGTCACATGACACTCTCCACCACGACAACCTTGCTGCTCTCAGACACTGGAGTCAGGGTGGTCAGGCCCCTGACATCTGCATCCTGAGCTCTGTATTCCAAGTGGTGGAGGCCTCAGATAGGCTGGGTCAGGTGCTGCCAGCGCTGTGGGAGAGGAGGGCATGGTGAATGTTGAACCTCCCATGAGTCACTTGTTCCACCCCATGGCAACAGTTTCTGCCTCTGTAGCTCAGGTCTGTTCTCTTAGGGCACCCTTACAGGCCATGCTCCACACAATGGGAAGCAGGGCTAAGGGGTTCCTGTGTGGAGCAGGAAAGTCAGAGGTGGGCCTTACTTCCCTGGCGCTACACGAAGCCATGATGGTTTAGCTTTCCTTCCATCAACCTGTAGTCTGAGCTGGCTGTGCTTCTGGATGATGGTTTGCCCCACACAGGGTAGAGTTGGGTAGGGACCTTACCTCTGCTATGGTGCCTTTTGCCCTGAGGAGACAGCCCAGGAGGTGGAGGGTCACACATAGCATGGAAGAAAGTGCAAAGGTCAAGCCCATGGCTTGGCCCCACCACAGATACAAGCAGGTGGTATAGACCAGCTTCTTGGAATACACAATTTTGAAGGTGAAGAAGCAATGCTTGAGAACAAGTATTTATCCCTAGTGTATGAACTGGCTTTTTTGAGGAGTCCATTTCCTATGGAGGAATACCTTGTTGAGCCTAGATGGGGGGTGGGGGTGTGTAGGTCCTGCCTCAAATGATGTGACAGACGTTTTTGATTCCCCATGGGATGCTTCACCCTCTCTGGGGAGCGGATGGGGGGAGTGGGATGAGGAGATGGTGGGGGAGGTTGGAGGGCAGAAGGTAGAAGGAATTGGGTTCAGTATGTAAAATGAGATTGTATTAAAAAATAAAAATATAATAAAAAGGAAGAAAAAGGATTAGAAAAGAAGCAATGTTTGGTAGAAAATTTAGATATTTAAGCACTTCTATTAGAAACTGAGTGTGGTAGTGCATTAGTGCATGCCTTTAATCCCAACACCTGGGAGGGAGAGGAAGCCAGATCTTGGTGAGTTCACAGTCTACATAGAGGTTTCCAGGACATTCAGGGCTATATATACAGACCCTGACTCAAAAAAGAAAACAAATGAGTTATATTAGAATAAGATATTCTGTGCCATTGTATGTTGAAAGTATGTCATGTGCTTTTTCTCATTATGAAGTAGTGTTCTAGGGTTTCTATTGCTGTGAAGAGACATCATGATCATAGCAACTCTAATAAAGGAAAACATTTAATTGGGACTTACTTACATTTTCAGAGGGTTAGTACATTATCATGGCAGGAGCAGGACATGGCAGCATGAAGGCAAGCAAGGTGCTGGAGAAGGAACTGAGATTCCTACATCTTGATCCACAAGCAGCAGGAAGTGAATGTCACACAAGACCTGGCTTGAGCATTTGAGAACTCAGTGCCTACTCCCTAGTGATACACTTCCTAAAACAAAGCTACACCCAGTCCCACAAGGCCACAGCTCCCAATAGTGTCACTCCCTATGGTCCTATGGGACCACCACATTCAACTCCATGGCCACCAGTAGGCTTCTAGTCATATTAATAATGCAAAATGCTTTTAGTTCCAATTTCAAAAGTTCCCATAGTCTGTAACAGTCTCAAACTTGCCTAAAAGTCCAAAGTTTGAGGTCTCTTCTGAGACTCATGCAATCTCTTAACTGTAACTCCCTATAAAATCAAAACAAAAAGCAGATCATGTGCTTCCAACATATTATGACACAGAATATAAATTACCACTCCAAAATGGAGAAAATTAATTTTCTTTACTGCCTAAGCTTGAATGTCCTGGAACTTGATCTGTAGACCAGGCTGGCCTCCAACTCAGAGATGCGCCTGCCTCTGCCTCCAGAGTGCGGGGATTAAACATGTGTGCCACCATAACCAGTCCTAAGCTTTTCTTTGTCATAGGTTGGAATCTTAGCTGAGTGGAGTCTTTCCCTAATGTCCCAACTCCCTTTATTCCGTTTAACTTCAGGCTTTTTCTTTAAACTTTTAATATCCACAAGCACTGGACTTGACTCCATTGCATTTTCTAGTGCTCCTTTTCTCCTCAAACTGCACATTTTGTATTTTTTTTCTTGCTCAACTTGCTTCCTTTCATTATAGATGTGTGTAGGTGTGGCCATTAATAACCAACCAATACAATTAATACTAGGCTGTCTGGAAATCTTCTCTGCCAAAGGTGTTAATACATAACTCTTTAGTTTAGCCTCAGGCAGATTTTTTAACAAGGGCAGAGAGCAGCCACATTCTTTGCCAAAATATCACAAAAACTATCTCTATGCTACATACTAATATTCTTCTTCTCTGAAACATCTTGAGTTGGACCCCTACAGTTCAAATCACTCTTAGCACTACTGTCTTCCAAGATCTACTAGTATGACCCATTGAGTTGCCTTACAGCATTCAACTGCTCTCCTAATCTAAAGACCCAAAGTCCACATTCCTCCAAACAAAAGCATGGTCAGGCCTATCACAACATACCCCAGTCCCTGGTACCAACTTCTGCCTTATTTATGGTTTCTATTCCTGTGAAGAGACATCCTAATAATGACAACTCTTATAAAGGAAAACATTTAATTAGTGCTAGCTTACAGCTTCAGTGATTTAATCCATTATCATCATGGTGGAAGCATGGCAGCATGCAGGCAGACATGGTACTAGAGAAGAATCCAAAAGTTCTACATCTGGATCAACAGGCAGCAGAAAGAGGAAATGAGCCACTAGACATGGCTTAACCTTCTGAAACCTCAAAATCCACCTTCAGTGACACATATCCTCCAACACACTTTTCAAATAATGCTGCTCCATATAAGCCTATGGGGGCCGTTTTCATTCAACCACAGTGGCTATAGTGAATAGTGCAGCAATAAACATGGATGTGCAAGTATCTTTGTGGTATGCTGACTTAGAGTTCTGTGAGCATATGTAAAAGTGATATAGCCCCTCCCCACCCAGCTCAGCTAGAAGTCACTGGCAAGCCTCCTGCAGGCAGACTGCTCTAGTACCACCCCATCAAACCCTACAATCTACAAGTTTCACTCCACCCCCAAACCTACCCATCCCACCTTGACCTCAGTGGCTCCCCAAGACACAGACAGCAACCATACAGAGTGGACCAAAAGAACCTCCCTAACACAGAGACAGCAACTGCGACGATCAGTCCAAGGGAAGATTCCTGAGACACAGACATCCACCTCAAGGATTGGACCAAGAGCCTGTACCAATTGGAGGAAGTAATGGAAAGGAGCCAATGCAAGAATACATTCAACAGCCTAAAGAGCAATATAGCAACACCAAAATGTAGTGGTCCTATAAAAGGAAGGCCTGAATTTCCTAACCCAGAAGGAACAGAAGAAAATGACCTTAAATTTAACTTTATGAAGATAACAGAGACTCTTAAAAATGAAATGTAAAAATTCCCTTAAAGAAATGGAGTAAAAGACAAACAAAAATTCAGAAGAAATCAATAAATCTCTTTTTAAAAGCCAAAAGAAGAAAAAAAAAACATGTGAAACACTTCAAGACTTGAAAATTGAAATAGAAGCAATAAAGAAAACACAAACTGAGGAAATTCTGGAATTTGAAAATCTGGGAAACAAACAGGAAATACAGATGCAAGCATAACCAAAAGAATACAAAAGATGGAAGACAGAATCTCAGGAGTTGAAAATATGATAGAAGAAATAGATTCATTGATCAAAAAAGTGTTAAATCCAACAAATTCTTAACACAAAACATCCAGGAAATGTGGGACACCACAAAAAAGATAAAACCTAAGAATAATAGGGATAGAGGAAGGAGAAAAATACCAAATCAAAGTCACAGAAAATATATTCAACAAAATCATACAATAAACCTAAAGAAGTACATACATATGAAGATACAAGAAGCTGACAGAACACCAAATAGACTGAGTCAAAAAAAAGTCCTCTCACCATACAATAATCAAAATGCAAAACATACAGAATAAAGAAAGAATATTAACAGCTGCAAAGGAAAAAGAACAAATAACATATGAAGGCAAACCTATCAGAATTACAACTGACTTCTCAATGGAGACAATGAAAGTCAGAAGGTCCTGGACAGGCATTATGCAGACACTAAGAGGCCATGGATACCAGCCCAGACTGCTATACCTACCAACGCTTTCAATCACTTTAGGCAAAGAAAACAAGATATTCCATGGAAAAAACAGATTTAAAAAATACCTACCCATAAATTCAACCCTATGGAAAGGTGTAGAAGGAAAACTCCAACCCAAGGAAGCTAGCTGCATCCATGAAAACACAGGCAACATATAACCTCATACCAGCAAACCTCAAAGAAAGGAAACATATGAATGATACCACCAAAAAGTAACAGGAATTAACAATCACTGGCCATTAATATCTCTCAATATCAATGGATTCAATTCTACTATAAAAAGACACAAGCTAACAGAGTGGATACAAAACCAGGATCCATCCTTCTGCTGCATACAAGAAACACACCTCAACCTCAAAGACAGACATTACCTCAGAGTAAAGGGTTGGGAAAAGATTTTCCAATCAAATGTACCTAAGAAATAAGCTACCGTAGATATCCTAATATCTAACAAAATAGACTTCAAACTAAAATCAATAAAAAAGATAAAGAATGGCATTTCATATTCATCACAGAAAAAAATCAAGAAGAAATTGCAAATCTGAACATCTATGCCCCAAATCCAACAGCACCCACATTTGTAAAAGAAACATTACTAAAGCTTAAATTACAAACCAAACCCCACACACCAATAGACAGGACTGCCAGATAGAAACTTAACAGATAAATAATAGAACTAACAAATATCATGATTCAAATGGACTTAACAGGCATCTATAGAACATTCTACCCACAAACAAAAGAATATAATTTCTTCTCAGCATATCACGGAACCCTCTATAAAATTGACCCTATATTTGATAGTAAAGCAAAGCTCAACAGATAAAAAATGGAATAACCCGCTGTATCTTATCAGATCACCATGGCTTAAAGTTAGAAACCAACAGCACTAATTTAGAAAATCTACAAACTCATAGAAATTGAACAATCTTCAATTGAATCACTCCTGGGTAAAGAAAGCAGTGCTAAGAGGGAAGTATGTAGCACTAAGTGCCTACATAAAGAAAACAGTCTAGATACAAAGGGGAGGGCCTAGATCCTGCCCAATTGATGTGACAGTCTTTGATTATTCCCCCATGGGAGGCTCACTCTCTCTGAGGAGTGGATGGGGGTGGGATGGGGAGCTGATCTGGTGGGGGAAATGGGAGGCTGGGAGGGAGAGGGAACTGGGATTGGTATGTAAAATAACATTGTTTTTAATATAAATAAAACTTAATTAAATATAATAAATAAAGAAGATATAAGAAGATGGGAAGATCTCCCATGTTCTTGGATAGGTAGGATCAAGAAAGTCAAAATGGCAATCCTACCAAAAGCAATCTACAGATTCAATGCAATCCTTCTCAAAATCCCAGCACAATTCTTCACAGACCTTGAAAACACAATACACAACTTCATCTGGAAAAAAACCCACGGTAGCCAAAACAATCCTGTACAATAAAAGATGATCTGTGGGCATCACCATCCCTCTACTATAGAGCTGTAGTAGTGAAAACAGCTTGGCATTGGAGTAAAAAACAGACAGGTGGACCAATGGAATTGAATCGAAGGCCCCAATATCAACCCACACACCTATGAACACCTAATTTTTGACAAAGATTCTAAAAATATAAAATGGAAAAAAGAAAACATATTCAACAAATGGTGCTGTTATAACTGGCTGTCAACATGTAGAAGAATGCAAATAGATCCATATCTATGGCCATGCACAAAACTCAAGTCCAAATGGACCAAAGACCTCACTTTAAGTCCATCCACACTGAGCCTCTTAGAAGAGAAAGTGGGAAATACATTTGGATGCATAGGCACAAGAGAACACTTCATGAATAGATCATCAGTAGCATAGACTCTGAGAGCAACAATTAATAAATGAGACTGCCTGAAACTGAGAAGCTTCTGTAAATCAAAGAACATGGTCAAAAAGACAAAACGGCTCCCTACAGAATAGGAAAAGATCTTCACCAACCCCACATCTGACACAGGGATGATCTCCAAAATATATAAAGAACTCTAGAAACTAGAAATCAAACTACCAAATAATCCAATTAAAGATGGGGAACAGATCTAAACAGAATTCTCAACAAAACAATCTCAAATGGCAGAAAGACACTTAAGGAAATGCTCAACATACTTATTCATTAGAGAAATGAAAATCAAAACCAGTCTGAGTGTCTACCTTACACCAATCAGAATGGCTAAGATCAAAAACACCAATGACAGCTTATGCTGGAGAGGATGTGGAGAAAGGGGAACACTCCTTCATTGCTGGTGGGATCGCAAACTTGTGCAGCCACTGTGAAAATCAGTATGGCGATTTCTCAGAAATTTAGGGATCAACCCTATCCCAAGACCCTGCAATACCACTGTTGGGTATATACCCAAAGGAGGCACATTCACACTACAAGGACATTTGCTCAATTATGCTCATATCAATATTATTTATTGATCTTGGAAACAGCCTAGATGTCCCTCAATCAAAGAATGGATAAAGAATATATGGTACATTTACACAATGGAGTACTACTCAGCAGAAAAAAAACAACAACAGAATCTTGAAATTTACAGACAAATGTATTTAACTAAAAGAAACCATCCTAAGTAAGGTAAATCAGTCACAGAAAGACAAACATAGTATTACTAACTCATATATGGATTCTAAACATAATGAAAATGATTACCAGCATAAAATCCATACCTCCAGACAAGTTAGTGATGGGGAAGTCCTGTGTATATGTCAATAAAGCACTGTTGGCCAATAGGGAAGCAAGATATGTGGGACTAGAAGTCGAGAAGGATTCTGGGAAAGAGAAACACAGGGAACCATGATGTAGCTGCCATAGGAGTAAGGGGTCCGGATCCCTTTCCTGGTAAGAGAAATACTTAGATTAACAATTATGGAGTAAATACTTAAGTCAGAGCTACCCAGTAAGAAACAAACAAATGGCCAACAGCTTCATAATTAATATAGCCTCCTGTGTGTTTATTTGGGAATTGATGCAGCTCTGGAACCAGGCTGGTGGGAAGGCTGCACGTTACAAGTTAGGAAACAAGGAGGATCATAAGAGAGACATACACAGTCCCCCAGTGAAGCAGAGACAAGAGTCCTTGAACAAATGCGGAGTATGGGGAGAGGGGGAGGGAGGTAGGATAAAGAGGAGGGAGAGGAGAACATGAGGGATCAGAAAGATTGAGTGGGGAGAGGAATAGAGGAGAGCGAGAAAAGAGACACATCCATAGAGGGAGCCACTATAGGTTTAAAGAGAAATCTGACACTAGGGAATTAAACAGAGATCCAAAAGGATGACCCCCAACTAGGACCCTAAGCAATAGTAGAGAGGCTTCCTAAAATCCCCTTTCCCTATAATGAGATTGATGACTACCTTAAATGCCATCCTAGAGCCTTCATCCAGTAGTTGATGGAAGCAGAAGCAGAGATCAACAGCCAAGCACTGAGCCAAAGTCCTGGAATCCAGTTTCAGAGAGGGTGGAGTGAGGAACAAAGGAGTCAAGACCACACTGGGAAAATCCACAGAAACAGCTGACCTAAGCAAGTAGGAACTCATGGAACCCAGTATGACAGCTTGGGAACCAATATAGGACCAAACCACGCCCCCTGAACGTGGGTGTCAGTTAGGAGCACTGAGCAATCTATGGGGCCTCTGGCAGTGGAACCAGGATGTATTGCTAGTGCAGGAACAGATTTCGGGAGCCCATTTCCCATGGAGGGATACTCTCTTAGCCTAGATACACAGGGACGGCCAAGGACCTGCCCCAAACTACTTGACAGATTTTAATGATCCCTCATGGAAGGTCTCACCCTCCCAGGGAAGTGGATGGGAGATGAGATGGGGGATCATTGGGGAGGATGAGAGGATGGGAGAGACAGGGAACTCAGATTGGTATGTAAAATAAGATTGCTTCTAATTTTAATAAAATTTATATATAAAAAATGTTTCTTCGGGTTTTTCATGAGAAAGAGACACAACTATTCCTGGCAATACTAATTACGTCAGAGAGAAAGATGGGCATCAAAGAAACTTGTGATGGGGGATGTTTTGCTGTATATATGTTACTCTTATGTATTGATGAATAAAACACTGATTGGCCAATAGTCAGTCAGAGCATAGGCAGGGCTACCAGACCAGGAGAATGCAGGGGAGAAGGGCAGGGAAATGCCATGTAGAGATAAGGAGGATAGGATGTGCCAGTCATTCTCTGGTATGATAAGGCCATGTAGAAATACATAGATTTATGGGAATGGGTTAATAATTAAGACAGAGGTAGTCAGTAAGAAGCCCTAGCTATTGGCCAACAGATTTATAACTAATAAAGTGTCCATGTGTTTATTTGGGGCAAAAAAGCTGTGGGACCAGACAGGACAAGAAACTCCAGCAACAAACTTGTTGTGGAGTTTGCCTTCCATGTGACAAAACTGGCCTATCGAACAAAGAACTGGCCTTTAAGCATACTGACAGTAAGCATACTGTCCAAACTGGACAAGCAGGTTACAAAGGAAAATGACTGATAAACTTACCAAGAGACAGGATGGTCCTTCAGGGTTCCTGCTTTACAGAAGAAAGCAACTGACAAACCTTGACAGTACAAGACAGAACAGATCTTCACATTTCCAACTTCATTAAAAAGTCTGCCAGACACTTTGTCCCATGGGAAGAAGATGGATGCCCAATGTTACAGATGAACTTTGGTTGAATGTCCAGGAAGCGAGATGTCTCTGTCAATCCTAGAGTTTATATATTATCCTTCTAGGGTCTTTGATGGAGTTGAAGACAGATAGTTATGGTTACAGTTTACCATAGTTATGATAAAAGATAAGTTACAGATAAAACTTTAATCTCACAAAGATAGGACAGAATGTTGTCTTTAAATTTTGCCAAATGCTAATGGACTAAATATTATGAACAATAGTTCTTGCTTAATAGCTGTTTTGTTATATATAATTTTGCTATGTTAATGTTAAAACCCTCCTTTTTATCTAGACAGAAAAGAGGAGATGATGGGGAATGTCCATCTGAATGCTGTGAATAAATGTTACTCTTTTTGGTTGATGAATAAAGCTGTTTCAGGCAAAGGACAGGCAGGATGTAGCCAGGTGGGAAATCCAAACAGGTATAGAGAAAGGTAGCAGGAGGTGTCTTAGAGATGCCGTGCAACTGGGAAGGTAGGATGCCCGGGCATTCTCTGGTAAGTCAAGACCATGTAGAGATACCCAGATTAATAGAAATTGGTTAATAATTAATAGAAAGCTAGCCAATAAAAAGCCTGAGCCATCAGCCAAACAGTTTATAATTAATATAAGCCTCTGTGTGTTTATTTGGGACTAAACAGCTGTGGGACAAGGTTGGACAGAAAATACCACCAATAGGATACCTTCCCAATAGTTTTAAGAATATTTCAAATAATGCTGCTGCCTGAACCCATGTTGATGTCCATGACCATGCTGCTACAGAGGACCATGTTGGGGTCTATGGTTCTGCTGAGGCTATGGGGTCATATTTAAGTCTGTAGCCCATGTTACTGAAGGGACCAGCCCCCTGCTTTAGCAGCCATGACAGGCTGCAGAAAAGACATGAAGGTCTCTGACTCAGCATATTTCACAAAGGGACTCCAGGACAGACCAAACCATCTCCCTTAGCCTCCAGGATACTTAGTTCCTGGAAGCTGTGTATACCAAGCCACCTGCAAGAAACAAAACCTCAGAAACCACAGAATGTTCCCAGCAACAGCCAATGAGAATAACTGGCAAACAAGTATTCCCTTGATTGTCACCAATCGACCTGTACCTCTCCCAACACCTCTCACCACCCACTAATATAACCCTGTGGTTTGTGCTTTTAATTACCACAGCAGTAGACTAGGAAGGCACATCCTCTGGTGGCTGCTGAATCAGCTAACTAGACGAGGTCCCTATCACAGTGGGACTGAACAATAAATCTTGCTTTTGCAGTTCGGTGAGTCTATCTCCTTGGTGGTCTTTGGGGGGTCTTTGAGACTTGGGCATAACAGTTACCACTAAGGATCAGGTGAATATCCATGGTCTGTGCTGCTGTCTTAGGTCATGTTGATGTACTTAGCTTGTGCTGTGGCAGAGGGCCATGTTAGCATACATGGTCTATACTGCCACTGGAGACCATGCTGATATCCAGGGCATGTGCTGATGCCAGAGCCTATGAGTTTATCTATGGTTCATGCTGTATTGATGACTGCAAACTCACAATTGAGAAAGTGGGACATGGAAGGCTTCTGTGACAACCCCCACCTGTGCCCCATCCCTATCCTACTCCCACCCTATCCCCACAAATTGGGTTTTATTCTTTGGGGGAGGTCAAAAGTTTGGAGTGTGGACTTAGGAGGCGGGGAGGTGGATGAAATGGGGTGCCATGATGTAAAATTCCTGAATAATCAATACAAATATTATAAATCCTTAAAATAACCCCCCCAAAAAAGAATATTTAAGATCTGTGGAGCCAGCAGTATCCCAAGTTTCGCCTCCCAGGTACATTTCCCACATGATGTTTTGCAAAGCTGATTTAATACTAATCCTTACTCTTACTTCCCTCTCATTCCTAATCTTAGAAAAGAAAAGCCTACTGCATATCATGTTATCATTTTAAATTTATTTACAAATAGTTTCTAAAGTTTTTTATTTATTTATTTTTATTATACGAGACAGGATGTCTCTGTATTGTTTCTAAAGTTTAAGTGACCAGATTTGTTAACTGCTTACTATGACATTTGCCTAGTGGGCATATCCAGCATCTGAGCTTGCTCCTGCAGTTAATATTCTATTATTAATATTCCAGGAGTAATATGCATGTTACAAAATGTATCCTGAGCTCCTGGACTGAGGATACAACTTACAAATGCACTTACCTTGACTCTATCACAACCTAGCTCCACTTACACATTGCAAATACTTTAATTGACCTAATACAGGAGAAAACGAATCTAACAGAATTATCTGAGATGTATAAATTTTACAAGTATAAAAGAGCAATGAAAACCAAGGCAACATAATGCCTACAAAAATCACTAATTCCACATTAGCAGCCTCCGCTGAAGAAATGTAAGAAATGCGGTTGGGCTTTCAAGAAATGACAATATCCTCTTTGGGATCCCCTGGCTTGAGCACAGCAGTCAGGTTGACTCCCCCCAGATGGACAACCAAGCGACCAGGAGCCTGCAGAGACAGCTGGTCCACTTCTGCCCGCACTCAGGGCAGAGGGCAAAGGAAAGACATCAGAGGCCAGAGAATATTGGATTTGCTTATACCCACCAAAAGGGAACCCTGGTTGCCTACACATAAGAGAGGAAGAGGCTCATTTCTACACCCACTGGAAGAAGTGATGGGGAAGAGGCAATATAAGAACACACTCAGCAACAGAAAATCAAATATGACACCACCAGAGTCTAGAGATTCTACACCAGTAAGACCTGAACACCCCAATGCAGATGAAGCAGAAGGGAATGACCTTTAAAACAGCTTCATGAAAATGATAGAGGCCCTCAAAGAGGATGTGAGAAAATCCCTTAAAGAAATGGAAGAAAAAAACTAACCAAAAATGCAAGAAATAGAAGAAAAAACAAACCAAAAAATCCAACAAATGCAAGAAAGGGAGGAAAACACAAAGCAAAAATTACAACAAACAATTCAAACAGTGCAAGGGTTTAAAGCTGACATGGAGACAAAAAAAACAGTCTGAAGGAATGCTGAAAATAGAAAATCTGGGGAAACGATCAGGTACAACAGATGCAAGCATAACCAATAGAATACAAGAGATGGAAGAGAGAATCTCAGGTGTTGAAGACACACTAGGAGAAATAGATTCATCGACGGAAGCAAATCTTAAGTCCAAAAAATCCCTAACACAAAATATCAAGGAAATATGGGACACCTTGAAAAGACCAAAGCCAAGAATAATAGGTATAGAAGAAAGTGAAGAAATCCAACTCAAAGGTACAGAAAACATATTCAACAAAATCATAGAAGAAAACGTTCCCAACCTAAAGAAAGACATACCAATGTAGGTACAAGAAGCTTACAGAACACCAAGTAGAGTGGATCGCAAAAAGTCCCCTTGCCACATAATAATCAAGACCCCAAATATACAGAATAAAGAAAGAATACTTAGAGCAGCTAAGGAAATAAGGTCAAATAACATATAAAGGCAAACCTATCAGAATCACACCTGACATCTCCATGGAAAATCTGAAAGCCAGAAGGTCCTGGATAGATATTCTACCAACACTAAGAGACCAAGGATGCCAGCCCAGACTACTATACCCAGCAAAGCTTTCAATCATTATATATGGAGAAAACAAGATATTCCATGACAAAACCAGATTTAAGCAATACGTAGCCACTAACCCAGCCCTACAGAAAGTTCTGGAAGGAAAACTCAACTCCAAGGAAGTTAACTACAACCAGAAAAACATAGAAAATAGATACTCCCATTTTACAAACACCCAAAAGAGAAAAGGGGTGGAAATCCACATACAATTCCACCAAGAACTACCATTCCAAATCAAACGAGAACTAACAATCAAAGGTAATTAATATCCCTCAATATTAATGGTCTTAACTTGCCCATAAAAAGGCACAGGCTGTCACAATGGATTTGAAGACAGAACCCATCCCATCCTTCTGCTGCATACAAGAAACATACCTCAACCTCAAAGACAGACATTACCTCGGAGTAAAGGGTTGGGAAAAGAATTTCCAATCAAATGGTCCCAAGAAACAAGCAGGGGTAGCAATCTTAATATCTAGCAAACTAGACTTTAAACTGAAATCAATCAAAAGAGATGAAGGAGGTCATTTCATATTCATCACAGGAAAAATCCACCAAGATGAAGTCTTGATTCTGAACATCTATGCCCCAAATACAAAGGCATCCACATTCTTAAAAGAAACATTACTAAAGCTCAAACCACACATAAAACCTCACACACTTGTAGTGGGAGACTTCAACAGCCCACTCTCACCACTAGACAGGACTAAAAGACAGAAACTTAACAAAGAAACAAAGAACTAATAGAAGTTATGACCAATTAGGTTTGACAGACATCTAAAGAACATTCCATCCAAACACAAAAGAATATACGTTCTTCTCAGTGCCACATGGAACCTTCTCAAAAATTGACCACATACTTGGCAACATAGCAAACCTCAACAGGTAAAATAATTTTAATAACTCCATGTATCTTATCAGACCACCATGCTTTAAAATTAGAGTTTAACAAAGCAACATCCAAGATTAATCCACAAACCTATGAACAGCTGATTTTCGACAAAGAAGCTAAAATTATACAATGGAAAAAAGATAGCATCTTCAACAAATGGTGCTGGCATAGCTGGATATTGGCGTGTAGAAGACTGCAGATAGATCCATGCCTGTTGCCATGCACAAAACTTAAATCCAAATGGATAAAAGACCTCAACATAAATCCAACCACACTGAACCTGTTAGAAGAGAAACTGGGAGTTACCCTTGAACAAATTGGTACAGTAGACTGCTTCCTGAACATAACACCAGTAGCACAAACACTGAGATGGACAATTAATAAATGGGACTTCCTGAAATTGAGTAGCTTCTGTAAGGCAAAGGACACAGTCAGCAAGACACAAAGGCAGCCAACAGAATGGGAAAAGATATTCACTAACCCCACATCTGACAGAGGGCTGATCTCCAAAATTTACAAAGAAATCAAGAAGCTAATCTGTAAAACACCAACAGACACAATTAAAAAGTGGGGGACTGAACTAAATAGAGAATTCTCAGTAGAGGAGTTTAAAATGGCTGAGACACACTTGAGAAAGTGCTCAACATCATTATCCATTAGGGAAATGCAAATCAAAACAACCCTGAGATATCATCTTACTCCTGTCAGAATGGCTGAAATCAAAAACACCAATGACAGCTTATGCTGGAGAGGATGTGGAGAAAGGGGAACACTCCTCCACTGCTGGTGGGAGTGCAAACTTGTACAGCCACTTTGGAAATCAGTATGGAGATTCCTCAGGAAAATGGGAATCAGTCTACAAGACCCAGCAATTCCACTCTTAGGCATATAGCCAAAAGATGCCCATTCATACAACAAGGATTTCTGTCCCACTATGTTCATAGCAGCATTATCTGTAATAGCTAGATCCTGGAAGCAACCTTGAAGCCCCACAACTGAAGAGTGGATAGAGAAAATGTGGTACATTTACACAATGGCGTACTATTCAGCGGAAAAAAAAACAATGGAATCTTGAAAGTTGCAGGCAAATGGATGGCGCTAGAGGAAACCATCCTGAGTGAGGTAACCCAGTCACAAAAAGACAAACATGGTATGTACTCACTCATATATGGATTTTAGATATGGATCAGGGGAGAGTGTCAGCCTACAATCACAGGGCCAGTGAGTCTGGGAAACAGGGAGTTTCCCAAGAGAGATGCATTATATCCCAGAGAAGTGGAAAGAGGCGAGATCTCCTGAGCAGATTGGGAACACGGGGGGGGGGGGGGATCAGGAAAAAGACAGGGGGATAAGAGGAGGGGAGAAGAAGGCATAGGGGAGCAGGAAGGTTGAGTCGAGGTAAGAATAGAGGAGACCAGGATGAGAGAGATACCATAATAGATTGAGTCATTATAGGCTTGAGGAGAGAGCTGACACCAGTGAGATTTCAAGAGATCTACAAGGATAACACCAACTGGAAAACTAAGTAACCGTGGAAAGACTACATTAATTTCCCTCCTTGATGGTAAGGTTGATGACTACCTTATATGCCATCCTAGAACCTTCATCCAGTGACTGATGGAAGCAGAGACAGATACCCACAAATAAACACTGCACTGACCCCTGGAACCCAGCGACAGAGATGGAGGAGTGATGAGCAAAGGGGTCAAGACCATGATGGTGAAACCCACAAAGACAGCTGACTGGACAAGGGGGAGCTCTTGAACCCCAGACTGATGCCTGAGAGGCCAACAGGGGACTGATCCAAACTCCATGAATATAGTGCCAGTGAGGAGGCCACAGAAATCACTGGGGCCTTGGGTAGTAGATCCGTGTTTAACAAGGTTTATGAATGATCTTTGGGAGCCCATTCCAAATAGAGGGATGCTCTCTCAGCCTGGACACATGGGGAAGGGCCTAGGCCCTGCCCTGGATGAAATGACATACTTTGGAGATCCCCCCAAGGAGGCCCTCACCCTCCCTGGGGAAAGATGTGGGGATTGGGCTGGGGGTGGTGGTGAGGGTGCGGCTGGGATAGAGAAGGGGGGAGCTGGGATTGCCATTTGAAGCATGCATGTTTCTAATTTAAATTTAAAAAGGAATGACCATATAATATAAAGTATTTCGGGCAAGGCAAAATGTTTTATTTGGTAGAAGGATATGTAATCATGCTAAATCAAGCAAGCAATAGGGGATCTTGCTGGGTTTTTGTTCCTAATGCAAAGGGTGTTTCTCATTTTGAGTATTCAGAGCTCAGCCTCACATTCTCACACAACTAGCTAATATGTAGTGCTGCAGTTTCTAGAGAGAAATGAAACTTGAGTGCATACTTTGATTTCAAGAAGTGCTGACCATAAAGGAATGTGAATTTCTGCCAGGTGACTTCTTTATTTTATTTAAGTAGAACTTTTTCTTATTTAACCCTTTAAGAGAAACATCTGTATTTTGTTCTCATTTCCCACAAGAGTGAATTAGATAAAATTACAAATATTTTAAATGATTACAAATGTGCTCAAAAAGATCAAAGGAGATATAAATTCCTGAACAAATCCCAAGAGAATTCAGATAGCTGAATGAAAAAATATATAAAAGAATAATTCAAGGAGGCAATAGAAATACTGAAGTAAAACCAACCTGAAATTCTAGAAATTAAAAACTCTAAGTCAAATAAAAAGCTCTTATGGAAAGTCTCACCAATAGAATGAATGAAAGAATGAATGAATGAATGAGCTGGAAAATAGAATGAAAGAATTGGAATATTACAACAAAGACAAAGATAAGTTAATAAGAAGGTATGAGAGGGATTTTCAAAATATTTGGGTCACTATAAAAAAAACAAAATCTGGGCTGGAAAGATGGCTCAGTGGTTAAGAGCACTGACTGCTCTTCTAGGGGTCCTGAGTTCAATTCCAACAACCACATGGTGGCTCACAACCATCTGTAATGAGATCTGGTGCCCTCTTCTGGCCTGCAGGGTTACATGCAGACAGCAAATTTTGTGCATAATAAATAAATCTAAAAAGAAACCCCACAAGGTCAGTCCCTGCAGTGGCCACCGCTGTCTGCCCTCAGCCAGCAGCTCGGCGCCACCTCGGGCTGGCGTCTGTGGCGAGCTCGACGAGGCGGCTGACTCAATGGCGGCGGCTAGAGGCCCGGAGCTCCTTGGGGTTGGGCCGCGGTGGCGTCTCCATGGGGCTAGCCAGCAGCATCTGTGTGCTGTGAGGACACTTCCACTGCTCCAAGGAGACAGTTCTGGAGTTCTTGGATAGCGTACCTTGGGAGGAGCAGGCAATAATTGAATCCCATCTCTAGGGTTTTTTTGTTGTTGTTGTTGTTCTGTTTTTTGTTTGTTTGTTTTTGTTTTTTGTAGACAAACCGAGAGCCATAAACAGCTTCAATAAGGAAGAGCTTGACTGCCATATCCTCGATGAAGGCTTTACTGCCAAGGACATTCTGAGCCAAAAAATTAATGAAGTCTATTCCTCTGATGACAAGGATGCTTTTTTTATGTCGCAGACCTTGGAGACATTCTGAAGAAACACCTAAGATAGCTAAAAGCTCTCCCCTGGGTCACTCACTTTTATGCAGCAGAGCCATAGTGAACACCCTAGCCGCCATTGAGACAGGTTTTAACTGGGCAAGCAAAACTGAAATACAGTTGGTTCAGGGGCTTGGGGTGCCTCCTGAGAGAATCGTCTATGCAAATCCTTGTAAACAAGTGTCTCAGATCAAGTATGTCGCCAGTAGTGGAGTCCAGAGATGACATTTGACAGTGAGGTTGAGTTGATGAAGGTCGCCAGAGCACATCCAAAGGCCAAGTTGGTTTTGTGGATTGCCACTGACGATTCCAAAGCAGTTTGTCGCCTCAATGTTAAGTTTGGTGCCACACTCAGAACCACCAGGCTTCTCTTGGAACAGGCAAAAGAGCTAAATATCGATGTCATCAGTGTCAGCTTCCACGTGGGTAGTGGATGTAGTGATCCTGAGACCTTCTTCCAGGCCCTGAGGGATGCCCGCTGTGTCTTTGACATGGGGACAGAAGTTGGTTTCAGCATGTATCTGCTTGATATTGGTGGTGGTTTTCCTGGATCTGAGGAATACAGAGCTTAAATTTGAAGAGATCACCAGTGTTATCAATCCAGCTCTGGACAAGTACTTCCCGTCAGACTCTGGAGTGAGAGTTATAGCTGAGCCAGGCAGATACTATGTCGCCTCAGCTTTCACACTGGCAGTCAACATCATTGCCAAAAAAATCAGGGAAGGAGCAGATGGGCTCTGATGATGAAGATGAGTCCAGTGAGCAAACCTTCGTGTATTGCCTGGATGACGGAGTGTATGAGTCATTTAACTGCATTCTTTATGATCATGCCCATGTGAAGCCCCTGCTGCCGAAGAGACCCAAGCCAGATGAGAAGTATTACCCATCCAGCATCTGGGGACCAACGTGTGATGGCCTTGACCGGATCGTTGAGCGCTGTAACCTGCCTGAAATACATGTGGGTGATTGGATGCTCTTTGAAAACATGGGTGCATACACTGTTGCTGCTGTGTCTACTTTCAACGGGTTCCAGAGGCCTTCTGTCTACTATGTGATGTCGAGGCCAATGTGGCAGCTCATGAAGCAGATCATGGCTTCCCACCAGAAGTGGAGGAGCAGGATGCTGGCACTCTGCCCATGTCTTGTGCCCAGGAGAGTGGGATGAACCATCACTCAGCAGCCTGTGCTTCTGCTAGTATCAATATGTAGATGCTATTCTTGTAGTTCTTACCTGCAAATTTAGCTTGAATTAAGGGATTTGGGGGGACCATTTAACTTAATTACTGCTAGTTTTGGAATGTCTTTGTAATATGCAGTATGGAAGGCGAGGAGATGGGTCACACTTACCTGTGTTCCTATGGAAACTTTGAATATTTGTTTTCTATGGACTTTTATCACTTTTCAGACATGATACTAATGTGTGCCCCTCAGCTACTGAGCAAGCATTTGTAGCTTGTACATTTGGCAGAGTGGACCAAAAGCTAATGTTGTGACCCATTTTGAAAATAAACTATCTTGAAAATAAAAAATCACAAAATCTAAGAATCATGAGAAATAAAGAAGGGAAAAAGCAAATCAAAAGTTATAGAAAATACTTTTAACAAAATCATCAGAAATATTCCCAAATCAAAGGAAAGAGATGCCAATCTAGATAAAAGAGGCAGTTAGAACACCAAACAGACAAAGCCATAAAAACCCCTTCCCTTGTCCTATTGTAATTAAACTGTCTTAAGGCTTTTTTTCTGTGGTGAAGTACTTTATTAAAAGGGGCTGAGTTCTGGGCTTGGTGGCATACACCTTTAATCCTAGCACTCAAGAAACAGAGGCAGTCATAGTTCTGTGAGTTCAAAGCCAGCCTGGTCTACATAGTGAATTCCAGGATAGCTAGAACTATTTAGAAAGACCCTGTCTCAAAAGGGGGGAAGGGTGGTGCTGAGGAGTTGACAAGATGTCTCATCAGGTAAAAATGTTTGTCATGCAAGCATGATCACTTGAGTTTGAACCCTGGAAGCCACATAAAGGTGAAATGATAGGACTAACTCCATAAAGTTATCTTTTGACCTCCACACACAAGCTTCTCCAATAAACATGCACATACACATAATAAAATCTTTTTATTAAAAAATACTCTGCCAAAAGAATTGGCTGGCAAAACCAGCAGAGACAGCTGATCTGAACAGGGGAGAGCTCTTGGACCCCAGACCGACAGCGGGGAGGCCAGCATGGGACTGATCTGGACCCCACGAATGTGGGAGTCAGTGAGGAGGCCTGGGCAACCTATGGGGCCCTGAGCAGTGGATCAGTGTTTATCCCTGGAATACAAAGAGTCATCGTGTGCCCGTAGCACAAAGAGGGATGCTTTCTCAGCCTGGACTCTTAGGGTAGTGCCTGGACCCTGTCCTGAGTGAAATGACAGACTCTAGATATCCCCTATGTGGAAGAATTTGGCAATAGGGTGGGAGGCTGGGGGGATGGGGAGTGCGGGAGGAGGGGAGGGAGAGGGAACTGGGATTGACATGTAAAACAAGCTATTTAAAATCAAAATAAAAAATGATAAAAGAAAAAAAAATACTCTGCCAAAGGCAACTTAAAGGATAATAAGCTTACTTTTAGTTGCTACTCAACATAATAGTCCATCATAGAGGGTAAATCAAAGTAGCAGGAGCTTAGAGCAGTTGGTCATATGGCACCTCCAATAAGGAAACAGAGAGGAGATGCATACATACCAGTGCCTAGCTCACTGTCTCCATTTTGTAAATTTTAGGAGCCTCTACCAAGGGAATGATTCTGCCCACAATTAAGATGGGTCTTTCTACATCATTTAGTATAATCACAATAATCCTTCATAGGCATAATAGAAGCCCAGCACAATAGTAATGTGTAACTTCAGTACTCTACTTTCACCAGTTGTCAAGTGGTCTTGACAAAACATAAGTAGAGAAACATTTGAATTAAATTTCATCATAGAGAATCAAATGGAAGAAGGGGAGGAAAGACTGTAGGAGTCAGAGGGGATGGAGGATACATGGAGAACATGGCCTACTGAGTCAACTAAAGCAGGGCTCATCTTGGCTTACAGAGACTGAAATGGCAAACACAGGGCCTGCATGAATCTGCACCAGGTAGGTCCTCTGAGTACATGTTATAGCTGTTAGCTTGGTGTTTCTGTGAGACTCCTAACAGTGGGGGTGGGCGTGTCTCTGAATCTTTGCATGCTCTTGAGACTCATTTCTTCCTTTTGGGTTGCCTTGTTGAGCCTCAATAGGAGGGAAAGCTTGCTTTGTCTTGTTGAAACTTGTTTTGTCCTGTCTGGCTGTCATTTCTTGGAGACCTGTGGTTTTTTTTTCTGAAGAGGAAATGGAAGAGTGTGGATCTGAGGGACAGGGAGTGGCTAGAAGAAATAGAGGGAAGGGAAACTGTGGTTGATATGTATTGTATGAGAGAAGAATCTATTTTCAATCAAAAAAAGTTATCATACATCAAATTAGACATCTAAATAACACTATATCCAAACTGAATTCACATTTTTCTCAGTATCCCAAGGAATTTTCTCTAAAAACGTCCTAATAAATTTAGCAACACTGAAATAATTCCTTGTGTTCTCACTGAACACAATGGAATAAAACTACAAATTAACAGCAAGAAAAACTAAAGAACCTATACAAACTCACATTGTGGAATATTATTTTAAAGTGAGCTACATTTGTTTAGGCTGTGAAACATTTGTTTTAATGATGCAAAGATGTGTTTCATTCCTTTATGTTAATTTGTTTAACTCTGTGAAGCTGTGTTACTTTGCCTGTCTAAAACACCTGATGGTCTAATAAAAAGCTGAACAGTCAATAGTGAGGTAGGAGAAAGTATAGGAGGTGCTGGGAGACAGAATAAATAGAAGGAGAAATCTGAGAGGAAAGGAAGAAGGAGCAAGATAAACCAAGATGCCAGAGGAGGAAGTAGAATCCAGGAACCAGCAAGTCATGGAGTAAGAGCAGAAGTAACATTTAGAGACGTAAGAGACAGACAAAAGTCCAGAGGCAAAAGGTAGATGGGATAATTTAAGATAAGAAAATCTAGCTAGAGGCTACAATCCACCGACCCAGAAAAGCTAGGTAAAAAGGAAGACCCTAAGAGGGACATGTAAGGAGGACCCCAGGAAGGGGAAATTGTTAAGATCTCCTGAGTATACTGGGAGGGGATGGGGATGGGAACATAAGGGATTGATCGATATGGCCAAGTTGGGGGAGAGAGTGAGAGGGAGAGCAATGAAAGAGATATTGTGATAGAGCGAGCCATTATGGGATTAGGGAGAAACCTGGTTCTAGAGAAATTCCCAGGAATACACAAGGATGACCCCAGCTAAGACTCCTAGCAATAGGGGAAAGGGTGCCTAAACTGTCTTTCTCCTGTAATCAGATTAGTGACTACCCTAACTGTCATCATAGAACCTATATCCAGTAAGTGATGGAAGCAGATGCAGTGACCCACAGCCAAGCACTGGGCTGAGCTCCTGGAGTTCAGTTGAAGAGAGGGAGAAGGGATAATATGAACATGGGGGATCAAGAGCATGGTGAGAAAAACCACAGACAGCTGATCAGAGCTAGTGGGAGCTCACGACTCTGGACTGACAGCTGGGGAACCGGCATGGGACCAAACTAGGCCCTCTGAATGTGGGTGATGGTTAGGAGGTTTGACCTGTTTGGGGGGCCCTGTAGTGAGATATCCACCCGGTCCACACCTGTAGCTGGGCATGGTCACAGGTGCAGAATTAATAGGGAATTTAGGTCTGGTGTCAGGGCAGATGGCACTCTCTTGCATCAGGTTGTGTCACAGGGAGCAACCTGTGTGGATCCTTAGAGCGGGAACCTGTGGTGGCCATCTGCTTTTGTGTAAGTGACTCCTCCCCAAAATAAATTATATTTAGCCTATATTTGAGCCTAGTCCTGTGAATCATTATCCATGCTTCCACATGAGATGAGGACCTAACTTAGGTACATGAACTGGCTTTTTGGAGCCCATTCCCTATGGTGGGATACATTGCCCAGCCCGATTGTGGGATACCTCCTCAACATGGTATCTCAGACTTTGGTGACTCCCCAAGGGAAGCCTTATCACCTCTGAGGAGTAGATGGGGGTGGGATGGGGGGAGGTGGGGAGAAGGGAGAAGGGAAGGGATGGACAACTGGAGTTGGAATGTCAAAATAATAAATAAACAAATAAATGACAAGCTGGCTAGAAATAAGTCCAGCTAAGGCCAAGCATTTGTAAGTGTTGTGCCCAAGTTACAAAGATCCCCAGAGACCACCAGGAAGACAGACCCACTAAAGTGTAAAAGCAAGGTTTTAATTGTATTGATTGTTCATCCAACCATGACAGGAACCCTGTCTTGCTAGCTGTTGCAGCACCCTCCAGAGGGAATGAAGATCCCTGTCTGCTGCTAGGTTTTTGTTTTGTTTTTTCTCTTTTTTATATAATAATTTTATTTAAATTTTTATACATATTACTCTCAGTTCCCTCTCCCTCCTCTCCTCCCCAGCCCCTCCCCATTCCTCCCAAACCCCACACCCCACTCCATCCCCCCTCTGCTCCCCATTTTCAGAGTCTGTCATATCATCCTGGGCAGGGCCTAGGTCCTCCCCCATGTGTCCAGGCTGAGAGAGCATCCCTCCATGTGGAATGGGCTTCTAGAGTCTATTTGGATGCTAGGAATAAATACTAATCTACTCTCCAAGGTCCCATAGATTGCCGAGGCCTCTTCTCTGACACTAAGGTTAGGGGGGGTCTGGATCAGTCCCATGCTGGCCTCTCAGTCATCAGCCTGGTGTCCATGCACTCCCCCCTGTTCAGGTCAGCTGCCTCTGTGGGTTTCGCCAGCCAGGTCTTGAGTCCTTTGCTCAACACTCCTCTTTGCAACTGGGTTCCAGGAGTTCAGTTCAGTGTTTAGCTGTGGGTGTCTGCCTCTGCTTCCGTCAGCCACTGGATGATAAGGTAGTCATCAATCTCATTATCAAGGGAGGGCGTTTAAGGTAGCCTTAATGCCAGTTGGTGTCATTTTTGTAAATCTGTGAAGATCTCACTAGTGCCCGATCTCTCCTCCAACTTATAATGGCTCCCTCTATTATGGTATCTCTCATCCTTCTCTCCTCTATTCTTGCCCTGGCTCAACCTTCCTGCTCCCCCATGTCCTCCTCTCCCGTCCTCTTCTCCACCTCTCTTTCTCCTATCTTCATCTCCCCTCCCCTTCCCCATGCTCCAAATCCAAATAGGAGATCTCCTCCCATAATCCTTCTCCAGGTTACCCTGCATAACTCTCTTAGGGTCCTCCCCGCTTCCCAAACTCTCTGGTGGTGGGATTGTAGGCTGGAAATCCCCTGTTCCATGTCTAAAATCCATATATGAATGAAAACATACCATGTTTGTCTTTTTGTGACTGGGTTACCTCACTCAGAATGGTTTCTTCTAGTGCCATCCATTTGCCTGTAAATTTCAAGATTCCATTTTTTTCTGCTGAGTAGTACTCCATTGTGTAAATGTACCACATTTTCTCTATCCACTCTTCAGTTGTAGAGCATCTAGGTTGCATCCAGGATCTAGCTATTACATATAATGCTGCTATGAACATGGTGGAACAGACATCCTTGTTATGTGAATGGGCATCTTTTGGGTATATGCCTAAGAGTGGAATTGCTGGATCTTGTGGTAGGCTGATTTCCATTTTCCAGAAGAATCTCCATACCAATCTCCAAAGTGGCTGCACAAGTTGGCACTCCCACCAGTGTTCCCCTTTCTCCACATCCTCTACAGCATATAAAATTCCATTGGTGGTTTTGAGTTTAGTCGTTCTGACAGGAGTGAGTTGGTATCTCAGAGTTGTTTTGATTTGCATTTCCCAGATGGCTAAGGATGTTGAGCACTTTCTCAAGTGTCTCTTAGCCATTTTAGACTCCTCTATTGAGAATTATCTATGTAGTTCTGTACCCCATTTTTTAATTGGATCCATCCTTTGGTGTTTTGGAGACTTGAGTTCTTTATAAAATTTGGAGATCAGCCCTCTGTCAGATGTGGAGCTGGTGAATATCTTTTCTCATTCTGTGGGCTATTGTTTTGTCTTGCTGACTGTGTCCTTTGCCTTGCAGAAGCTTCTCATTTTCAGGAGGTCCCATTTATTAATTGTCAATCTCAGTCAGTGTCTGAGCTACTGGTGTTATGTTCAGGAAGCGATTGCCTGTACCAATCTGTACAAGAGTACTTCCCACTTTCTTTTCCAAGAGGTTCAGTGTGTCTGCATTTATGTTGAGGTCTTTGATCCATTTGGACTTAGGTTTTGTGCATGGTGATAGATATAGAAATATCTGCTGTCTTTTACATGCAGGCATCCAGTTATGCCAGCACCATTTTTTGAAGATGCTTTCTTTTTTCTGTTGAATAGTTTTAACTTCTTTGTCAAAGATCAGGTGTTCAAAGGTGTGTGGGTTGATATCAGGGTGTTCTATCCAATTCCATTGGTCTACCTGTCTGTTTTTGTGCCAATACATAGCTGTTTTCTGGACTATATCTCTATAGTAGAGCTTAAAGACAGGGATGGTGATTCCTCCTGAAGTTCCTTTATTTTACAGGGTTGTTTTGGCTATTCTGGGTCTTTTGTTTTTCCATATAAATTTGAGGATTGTCCTTTCGAGGTATCTGAAAAATTGTGCTGTTATTTTGATAGGGATTGCATTGAATCTATAGATTGCTTTTGGTAAGATTGCCATTTTTACTAGGTTGATCCTACCTATCCAATAGCATGGGAGATCTTTCCATTTTCTGGTGTCTTCTTTAATTTCTTTCTTTAAAGACTCAAAGTTCTTGTTATACAGGTCTTTCACCTGTTTGGTTAGACTTACCCCAAGATATTTTATGGTGTTTGTGGCTATTGTAAAGGGTAATGTTTCTCTGATTTCTTTCTCGGCCCTCTTATCATCTATATATAGTAGAGCTACTGATTTTTTTAGTTAATTTTGTATCCTGCCACTTTGATGAAGGTTTTTATCAGCTGTAGGAGTTCCCTGGTAGAATTCTTTGGGTCGCTTACATAGACTATCATATCGTCTGCAAATAGTGAAAGTTTGACTTCTTCCTTTCCAATTTGTATCCCTTTGATCTCCTTTTGTTTTCTTATTGCTCTATCAAGAACTTCAAGTACGGCAGCATCAGGTAAGCAGGCCAGCTTCCAGGCCTGTGTTCCAGTGCCTGCAGATCACCTGGGAACTGCACAGAGCTTCCAATCCCGACGGGAGCCAAGCACCCCAGACTCCAGGTCTTCTCTCCCACCAACAAAACCAGGAAACCAGAGGAGGCTGGGAGTCCAGGGAAGCAGCTGTTCCTGCAGCAGCATCAGGTAAACAGGCCTGCTTCCAGGCCTGTGTTCCAGTGCCTGCGGATCGCCTGGGAACTGCACAGAGCTTCCAATCCCGACAGGAGCCAAGCACCCCAGACTCCAGGTCTTCTCTCCCACCAACGAGACCAGGAAACCAGAGGAGCCAGGGAGACCAGGGGAGTAGCTGTTCCGGATCAGGTACAACAGGACCCAACATAGGGTCCAGGGGACCAGGTAGGAGGCTAAGCGCCCCAGATTCCTGTTCTTCTTCTCCACCCACGGGGCCAGAACGAGGACAAGGAATAGAAGAACCAACAGATTATTGGACTTGCTAGCACCCACCAAAAGGGAACTCTGGTCCCCAGACCAGTAAGGGGCTCTTTCTGCACCCACTAGAAGAAGAGATGGGAAAGACACAATACAAAAACACACTCAGCAACAGAAAAACAAATATGACACCGCCAGATTCTAGAGACTCCACACCAGCAAGACTCCAACATTCCAATGCGAACGAAGTAGAAGAGAACGACCTTAAAACCACTTTCATGAAAATGATAGAGGCCCTAAAAGAGGATATAGGAAAATCCCTCAAAGAAATGGAAGAAAAAACAAACCAAAAATGCAAGAAATGGAAGAAAAAACAAACCAAAAAATGCAAGAATTCGAAGAAAAAACAAACCATAAAAGGCAGGACATGGAAGAAGAAACAAAGCAAAAAATGCAAGAAATGGAAGAAAAAACAAAGCAAAAAATGCAAGAATTGGAAGAAGAAACATATCAAAAAAGGCAGGAAATAGAAGAAGAAACAAAGCAAAAAAATACAAGAAATGGAACAAAAAGCAAACCAAAAAATACAAGAAATGAAAAAAGAACAAACCAAAAAATTCATAAAAGGCAACAAATGGACGAAAAGATAAACCGAAAATTGCAAGGAGCAATGCAAACACTGCAAGGGTTGAAAACTGAAATAGAGACAATAAAAAACACAATCTGAAGAAAGGCAGAAAATAGAAAAGCTGGGCAAACAGTCAGGTACTACCGATACAAGCATTACCAACAGAATAGAAGAGATGGAAGAGAGAATCTCAAGTATTGAAGATACACTAGGAGAAATGGATTCATCAACCAAAGAAAACCTTAAGTCCAACAAATCCTTAACACAAAACATCCAGGAAATATGGGACACCATGAAAAGAACAAACCTAAGAATAATAGGTATAGAAGAAGGAGAAGAAATCCATCTCAAAGGGGAAGAAGACATATTCAACAAAATCATAGAAGAAAACTTTCCCAACCTTAAGAAAGACATGCCAATGAAGGTACAAGAAGCATACAGAACACCAAATAGAGTGGACCACAAAAAAATCCCCTCGCCACATAATAATCAAGACCCCAAACATAAAGAATAAAGAAAGAATATTAAGAGCAGCTAAGGAAAAAGGTCAAGTAACATATAAAGGTAGACCTATCAGAATTACACCTGATTTCTCCATGGAAACTCTGAAAGCCAGAAGGTCCTGGATAGATATTCTACCTACACTAAGAGACCATGGATGCCAGCCCAGACTATTATGCCAGGCAAACCTCTCAATCACTATAGACAGAGAAAACAAGATATTCCATGACAAAACTAGATTCAAGCAATATGTATCCACTAACCCAGCCCTACAGAAAATTTTGGAAGGAAAACTCCAACCCAAGGAAGCTAACTACAACCAGAAAAACATAGGCATTAGAGAATCCCTCTCTACCAACAGCCAAAAGAACAAAGGGGTGAAATTCCACACATAATTCCACCAACAACAACCATCGCAAATCGAAGAAGGATGAGCAATCAATGGTCATTAATAACCCTCAGCATTAATGGCTTTAACTCACCCATAAAAAGACACAGACTAGCAGAATGGATTCGAGGACAGAACCCTTCCTCCTATTGCACACCTCACCCTCAAAGACAGACATTACCTGAGAGTTAAAGGTTGGGAAAATTTTTTTTCAATCAAATGGACCCAAGAAACAAGCAGGGGTAGCCATCCTAATATCTAACAAACTAGACTTTAAAATAAAATCAATCAAAAGAGATGAAGGAGGTCATTACATACTCATCACAGGTGAAACCCACCACGATGAAGTGTCTAACCTGAACATCTATGCCCCAAATACAAAGGCATCCACATTTGTAAAAGAAACATTATTAGAACTTAAATCTCATCTAAAGCCCCACACAGTTATAGTGGGAGATTTCAACACACCACTCTCACCACTAGACAGGAATACCAGACAAACTCAACAAAGAAGCAAAGGGTCTAACAGAAGTAATGACCCAACTGGGATTAACAGACATCTATAAAACATTTCATCCACATAAAAAATATACCTTCTTCTCAGCACCACATGGAACCTTCTCAAAAATCAACCACACACTTGGCAACATATCAAACTTCAGCAGCTACAAAAAAATTGGAATAACTCCATGCATCTTATCAGACCACCATGCTTTAACATTAGAATTCAACAACAACACAAATTGCAGAAAACCTACAAACTCATGGAAATTGAATAATGCTCAACTGCACCATCCCTGGGTCAAAGAGGAAATAAAAAAAGAAATTAAAGACTTCCTCGAATCCAATGAGAATGAAGACACAACATACCCAAACCTATGGGACACTTTGAAAGCAGTGCTACGGGGGGAAGTTCATAGCACTAAGTGCCCACATGAAGAAACTGGAGAACAGTTATACTAGAGAATTAACAGCACAGCTGAAAGCTCTAGAACACAAAGAAGCAAACTACCCCAGGAGGAGTAGACACCAGGAAATAATCAAATTGAGGGCTGAAATCAATAAAGTAGAAACTAGGAAAACAATACAAAGAATCAATGCAATGAAGAGCTGGTTCTTTGAGAAAATCAACAAGATAGACAAACCTTTATCCAAACTCACCAAACGGCAGAATGTGAACATGCAAAGTAACAAAATCAGAAATGAAAAGGGGGACATAACAACAGACTCTGAGGAAATCCAGAGAATCATTAGGTCATACTTTGAAAACCTGTACTCCACAAAATTCGAAAATTTAAAGGAAATGGACGACTTCCTGGATAGCTATCACTTGCCAAAACTAAATCAAGAACAGATAAGCAATTTAAATAGACCTATAACCCCTATGGAAATAGAAGCTGTCATCAAAAGTCTCCCAACCAAAAAAAGTCCAGGTCCAGATGGCCTCAGTGCAAAATTCTACCAGAAATTCAAAGAACAGCTTATACCAATTCTTCTCAAAGTATTCCACACAATAGAAGCAGAAGGGTCTTTGCCAAACTCTTTCTATGAGGCTTCAATAACCTTGATCCCCAAGCCACACAAAGACACAACTAAGAAAGAGAACTTCAGACCGATATCCCCCATGAACATTGATGCAAAAATACTCAATAAAATACTGGCAAATCGGATCCAAGAACACATCAAAACAATCATTCACCACAATCAAATTGGTTTCATCCCAGGGATGCAGGGATGGTTCAACATATGAAAATCCATCAACGTAACCCACCATATAAACAAGCTGAAAAACAAAAATCACATGATCATCTCACTAGATGCTGAAAAAGCCTTTGACAAAATCCAACACCCCTTCATGATAAAGGTCTTGGAGAGATCTGGGATAACAGGGACATACTTAAACATAATAAAAGCTATATACAGTAAACCAACAGCCAGCATCAAACTAAATGGACAGAAACTCAACGCAATTCCTCTAAAATCAGGAACAAAACAAGGCTGTCCACTCTCCCCATACCTGTTCAATATGGTACTTGAAGTTCTAGCTATTGCCATATGACTACAAATGGGGATCAAGGGGATACAAATTGGGAAGGAAGAGGTCAAACTTTCACTGTTTGCAGATGATATGATAGTTTACATCAATGGCCCAAAGAACTCTACCAGGGAACTCTTACAGCTGATTAACACCTTCAGCAAAGTGGCAGGCTACAAGATCAACTCAAGAAAATCAGTAGCCCTACTATATACAGATGATAAAATGGCTGAAAAAGAAATCAAAGAAACATCACCCTTTACAACTGCCACAAACAACATAAAATGCCTTGGGGTAACGCTAACAAAACAAGTGAAAGACCTGTATCCCAAGAACTTTGAATCTTTAAAGAAAGAAATTAAAGAAGCCCTCAGAAAATGGAAAGATCTCCCATGCTCTTGGATAGGTAGTATCAATGTAGTAAAAATGGCAATCCTGCCAAAAGCAATCTACAGATTCAATGCAATCTCCATTAAAATCCCAGCACAATTCTTCACAGACCTTGAAAGAACAATAATCAATTTTGTATGGAAAAACAAAAGACCCAGGATAGCCAAAACAACCCTGTTCAACAAGGCAACGTCCGGAGGCATCACCGTCCCTGACCCCAAGCTCTATTATAGAGCTATAGTCCTGAAAACAGCTTGGTATTGGCACAAAAATAGACAGGTAGACCATTGGACTCGAATTGAAAACCCTGATATTAACCCACACACGTACGAACATCTGATCTTTGACAAAGAAGCTAAAAATATACAATGGAATAAAGAAAGCATCTTCAACAAATGGTGCTGGCATAACTGGAGGCTGGCATGTAGAAGAATGTGGATCGATCCATGTTTATAGCCATGCACAAAACTTAAGTCCAAATGGATCAAAGACCTCAACATAAATCCAGCCACACTGAGCCTCTTAGAAGAGAAAGTGGGTGGTACCCGTGAACGAATTGGTACAGGAGACAGCTTCCTGAACATAACACCAGTAGCACAGACAGTGAGATCAACAATTAATAAATGGGACCTCCTGAAACTGAGAAGCTTCTGTAAGGCAAAGGACACAGTCAGCAAGACAAAAAGGCAGTCCACAGAATGGGAAAAAATATTCACTAATCCCACATCTGACAGAGGGTTGATCTCCAAAATTTACAAAGACTTAAGAAGCAAGTCTCCAAAACATCAAAGGACCCAATTAAAAAGTGGGCTGCAGAACTAAATAGACAGTTTTCAATAGAGGAGTCTAAAATGGCTGAGAAGCCCTTGAGAAAGTGCTCAACATCCTTAGCCATCCGGGAAATGCAAATCAAAACAATTCTGAGATACCATCTCACTCCTGTCAGAATGGCTAAAATCAAAAACACCAACGACAATTTATGCTGGAGAGGATGTGGTAAAAGGGGAACATTCCTCCATTGCTGGTGGGAGTGCCAACTGGTTCAGCCACTTTGGAAATAAGTATGGAGATTCCTCAGAAAAATGGGAATAAACCTACCACAAGACCCAGCAACTCCATTCTTAGGCATATATCCAAAAGATCCCCATTCATACAACAAAGATGTCTGTTCCTCTATGTTCATAGCAGCGTTATTTGTAATAGCCAGAACTTGGAAGCAACCTAGATGTCTCTCAACCAAAGAGGTGATAGAGAAAATGTACTCTATGGAGTACTATTCAGCAAAAAATAAAAACAATGGAATCCTGAGATTCGCAGGCAAAGGGATGACACTAGAAGAAACCATCCTGAGTGAGGTAACCCAGTCACAAAAAGAGAAACATGGCATGTACTCTCTCATATATGAATTTTAGACATAGATCTGGGGAGTGCCAGCCTACAATCCCATGGCCAGAGAGTCTGGGAAACAGAAACTTCATTCAGTGGCTGATCAAAGAAGAGGCAGACTCCCTCGGTTAAGTACTGAGCTGAACTCAAGAAAGCCAGTAACAGAGAGGGAGGACTGATGACCAAAGGGATTAAGACTGGGCTGGTTTAATCCCCAGAAACAGCTGACCTGACAAAGGTTAGCTCTTGAATCCCAGACTGATGCCTGGGAATCCAGCATGGGACTGATCAAGACCCCCTGAATGTGAGTGTCAGTGAGGAGGCCTAGGTAATCTATTGAGCCTTGGGCAGCAGATCAGTACCCATCCCGAGTATACACACGGACTTTGGACTCCCATCCAACAATGTGAGGTGCACTATCACCCTGAACTCTTGGGGAAGGGTCTAGGCCCTGCCCTATATGAAATGACAGACTATGGACACCCCCATGGAGGGCCTCACCCTCCGTGGGGAAATGAGGGGATAATGGGGAGAGTTGGGCGGAGGGCCCTGGAACTGACTTGTGATGAAACCTTGTTTCTTATCTAAATTTAAACTGAAAAATAAATAAATAAATAAATAAATTAATTAATAAACAAAAAAGATTTTAAAAAAAGAACTTCAAGTACAATACTGAAGAGATATGGAGAGGATGGCCATCCTTGTCTTGTTCCTGATTTTAGAGAAATCGCATTGAATTTCTCTCCATTTAGTTTGATGTTGGCTGTTGGTTTGCTGTATATTGCTTTTATTATGTTTAGGTATGTTCCTGTTATACCAGATCTCTCCAAGACCTTCATCATGAAGGGGTGTTGGATTTTATCAATGGTTTTTTCAGTGCCTAGTGAGATGATCATGTGGATTACGTTGATGGATTTTCATATGTTGAACCATCCCTGCATCCCTGGGATGAAGCCTACTTTACCATAGTATATGATTTTTCTGATGTGTTCTTGGATTCTATTTGTGAGTATTTTATTGAGTATTTTTACATCAATGTTCATGAGGGAGATTGGTCTGTAATTCCCTATCTTGGTTGTGTCTTCATGTGGTTTGGATACTAAGGTAATTGTAGCCTCGTAAAAAGAATTTGGCAGTGACCCTTCTGCTTCTATTGTGTGGAACAATTTGAAGAGTAATGGTATTAGCTCTTCCTTGAATTTTTGGTAGAATTCTGCACTGAAGCCATCTGGCCCTGGACTTTTTTTTGGTTGGAAGGCTTTTTATGGCTGCTTTTATTTCTTTAGGGGTTGTAGATCTGTTTAAATTGTTTATCTATTTTAATTTTGGTAAGTGATATCTATACAGAAAATCATCCATTTCCTTTAAATTTTCCAATTTAGTGGAGTAAAGGTTTTGAAAGTATTGTTTGGATTTCCCCAGTATCTGTTGTTATGTCCCCCTTTTCATTCCTGATTTTGTTAATTAGCATGCTCTCTGTCTTTTGGTTAGGTTGGATAAAGGTTTGTCTATCTTGTTGATTTTCTCAAAGAACCAACTCTTTGTTTCATTGATTCTTTGTATTGTTTCTTTGTTTCTACTTTATTGATTTTAGCTTTCAATTTGATTATTTCCTGGCATCTACTCCTACTTCTCCTGGGTGAGTTTGCTTCTTTTTTTCTAGCGCTTTCAGGTATTCTGTTAATTCTCTAGTGTAGCAATTCTCCAGTCTCCTCATGTGGGCGCTTAGTGATATGAACTTCCCTCTTAGAACTTTTTTCAGAGTATCCTATATGTTTGGATATGTTGTACCTTCATTTTCCTTGAATTCTAGGAAGTCTTTGATTTCTTTCTTTATTTCTTCCTTTACCCAGTGGTGATAACAATTGAGTATTGTTCAATTTCCGTGAGATTGTGTTTTTTGTGCAATTTGTGTTGATGCTGACTTCTAATTTTAAGCTGTGGTGGTCCAACAAGATACAGGGGGTTATTCCAATTTTTTTTGTATCTGTTGACATTTGCTTTATTGCCAAGTATGTGGTGGATCTTAGAGAAGGTTCCATGTGGCGCTGAGAAGAAGGTATATTCTTTTGTCTTTGGATGGAACGTTCTATAGATGTCTCTTAAGCCCAATTGGGTCATAACTTCTGTTGGTTCCATTGTTTCTTTGTTAAGTTTCTGTCTGGTGTACCTGTCCAGTGGTGAGAGTGGGGTGTTGAAGTCTCCCAGTATAAGTGTGTAGGGTTTAATGTGTGATTTGTGTTCCAGTAACGTTTCTTTTACGAATGTGGGTGCCTTTGTATTTGGGGCATATATGTTCAGAATTGAGACTTCATCCTGATGGATTTTTCCTATGATGAATATGAAATGACCTTCATCATCTCTTTTGATTAACTTTAGTTTGAAGTCTATTTTGTTAGATATCAGGATAGCTACACCCGCTTGCTCCTTACATCCATTTGATTGGAAAAATATTTTCCCAAACCTTAACCTTGAGGTAACATCTGTCTTTGAAATTGAGGTATGTTTCTTGTATGCAGAAGAAGGATGGATTCTGTCTTTGTATCCATTCTGTTGCCCTGTGTCTTTTCATAGGCGAGTTAAGTCCATTGCTATTCAGGGATATTAATGACCATCGACTGTTGATTCTTGTTTGCTTTGGGTCCGTTTTTGGTGGTGGTTTTGTGTGAGAGTTTTTCCCCTATTTCTGACTTCTGATAACATACGATTATCTATTGCCCATGTCATTTTGAGTGTAGTTAACTTACTTGGGTTGGAGTTTTCCTTCTAGAACTTTCTGGAGGGCTGGATTTGTAGATACGTATTGTGTAAATCTGGTTTTGTCGTGAAATATCTTGTTTTCTCCATCTATAGTGATTGAGAGTTTTGCTGGGTATAGTAGTCTGGGCTGGAATCTATGATCTCTTAATGTTTGTAGAACATCTATCCAAGACCTTCTGGCTTTCATAGTTTCCATGGAGAAGTCGTGTATAATTCTGATAGGTTTGCTTGTTACTTGGCCTTTTTCCTTTGCTGCTCTTAGTATTCTTTCTTTATTCTGTATGTTTGATGCTTTGATTATTATGTGGCAAGGGGACTTTTTTTTGGTCCAGTCTATTTGGTGTTCAGTAAGCTTCTTCTACTTTCATAGGCATCTCCTTCTTCAGGTTGGGAAAATTTTCTTCTAAGATTTTTGTTGAATATGTTTTCTGTACCATTGACCTGGGCTTCTTCGCCTTCTTCTTTACCTATTATTCTTAGGTTTGGTCTTTTCACAGTGTCCCATATTTCCTGAATATTTTGTGTTAAGGATTTGCTGGATTTAATTCTTTCTTTTGTCGATGGATCTATTTCCTCTAGTTTATCTTCAGTGAATGAGATTCTGTTTTCCATCTCTTGTATTCTGTTAGTTAAGCTTGCATCTGTAGTTCCTGATTGTTTATTCAGCTTTTCTACTTCCAGTATTACCTCAATTTGTGGATTTTTTATCGTCTCCATTTCAGTTTTCAGGTCTTGAATGGCTTGAATTGTTTCCTTCATCTGTTTGATTGTTTTTTCTTGGCTTTCTTTAAGAGATTTGTTGACTTCTTGCATTCTTTGGTTTGTGTTTTCTTCCATTTCTTTAAGGGATTTTCTCATATCCTCTTTGAGCGCCTCTATCACTTTCAGGATGTTGTTTTGAAGGTCATTCTTTTCTGTTTCATCTGTGTTGGTATGTTCAGGTCTTGCTGGTGTAGAGTCTCTAGACTCTGGTGGTGTCATACTGGTTCTTCTGTTGATGGCTGTGTTTCTATATTGCTGTCTTCCCATCCCTTCTTTCAGTGGGAGCTCGTGGGGTCTCTTCCTCTCCTGGTGTGTTTGGGTCTAAGGATCACTTCCAGTGCTTTCAAGCAGGTCTAATACTCCGATGGGTACCACAATGGGTGTAGGTGGGTCTGAGACACTCTCAAGCACAGGCAGAGACCAGAGGGGACTGAAGACTCAAGATCAGAGCAGGGGCCAGAGGGGACCTAAGGCTGAGGTATGGCCAGACTCAGGGTGATCCTTTCTGGTGGGGCAGGTCCTCTCTAGGCAGTTGGAACACCCAGGAAGATGGAAGCAAGGGGGTGTCGGGAGTTGGGACCCAGAGTGGAGCCCCCATTCACCTCAAGAACAGGGCAGGGGCTGGAGGGGACTGAGGGCTGAGGTGTGGACAGACTCAGGGTGATCCTTTCTGGTGGGGTGGGTCCTTTCTAGGTGCAGGGCATGCCCAGGGAGAGGTCAGCAGGAGGATGTTGGGAGTTGAGGCCCAGAGCAGAGCCCCAACTCACCTCAAGCACAGGGCAGGAGCCAGAGGGGACTGAAGGCTGAGGTGTGGAGAGACTCAGGGTGATCCTTTCCAGTGGGGCAGGTCCTCTCTAGGCACAGAGAACACCAAGGGAGAAGGAAACAGGGGGATGAGCAGAGCCCCCACTCACCTCAAGCACAGGGCCAGGGCCAGAGGAGCCTACTGCTAGGTTTTAAAGACAAAAGTTAGAGGATTACTGATTGGTTGACATTTTGGAACAATTAGGAGAATTTCTCAAGGTCATATTTTGTCATGAAATACCTGTGTACCAATTATTTTCATTGGTCAGTGCTAAGAGGGAACACTCTGTGGTTTTTATGGCATTGTCTTGTTACTTGCAGGTGGCTTGTTGCACATAGATACCAATAGTTTTCAGAACTATATCCTGGAGACTACAGTGGAGGTTTTGGTCACTCATGGAGTTTCCTTTGTGGCCAAACAGTTCCCAGGAACCATGTATCTAGGAGGCTGGGGATGGGGGGTCTGGAGTTTCTTTGTGTTCAGTTTTGGCCCTAGGCTCCAGGAGGCCAGAGGATCTGGAGTTTCCTTGTGTCAGAGGCCTACGTGTCTTTTCTGTAGTCTGTCATGGCTGCTAAAGCAGGGGGCTGAGCGAGGGTCTGTTCCCTTCATTTCTAAAAGCGAAGCCTTTGAGTTTAGTTTACCCCTTTCAATAAACAATAAAAAGTCTTCATGGGTGATTTATTTGGGAGCTTGGTTATGGGTCCTCAAAAGAGCAAAAAATGAGAAGAATAAAGCAAAACAAAACAAAACAACCTACAAACTCATGATATTAAACAATACGCTATAGAATGGTGAATGAATTGTGGAAAATATCAAAAGTGAAATAAAAAAATTCATAGACGCTAATGAAAAGTAAAACACAACACAATAAAACCTGTGAGATACAATGAAAGCAGCCCTAAGAATGAAGTTTATAGTTACAAGTGCCTCCATAAAAAAAAGTGATATCTCAGACAACTTAATGATGGACATTAGAGTCCTGAAAAACAAAAGTAAGTCAAACTCCAAATCAGTATATGTAAAGAAATAATGATGATTGGAGGAGGTGAAAACTGGAAAGAAAAATTAACCAAAACTACCAATACAACCCCATATCTGACAGAGGACTGATTTCCAAAATATATAAAGAACTCAAGAAACTAGACATCAAAAAACCAAGTAAACTAATTAAAATGGGATACAGATCTAGACAGAGAATTCTCAACAAAGAATCTCAAATGACAGAGAAACACTTAAAGAGATGTTCAGCACCTTTAGGCATCAGGGAAATGCAAATGACTCTGAGATTCCATTTTACACCTGTCAGAATGGCTAAAATAAAAAACACAAGTGACAGCTCATGCTGGAGAGAATGTAGAGCAAGGGAATCACTCCTACAATGCTGGTGGACATGCAAACTTGTACAATCACTTTGGAAATCATTATGGCAGTTCCTCAGAAAATTGGGAATTGATCCACTTCAAGATCCAGCTATACCACTGTTGAGCATATACCCAAAAGACACTCCATGCTACCACAGAGACATTTGTTCAACTATGTTAATAGAGACTTTATTCATAATAGCCAGAAACTGGAAACAACCAAGATGTCCCTCTATTGAAGAATGGATAAAGAAAATATGGTACATTTACACAGTGGAGTATTATGAAGCAGTTAAAAGTGACATTATGAAATTTGAAGGCAAATGGATGTAACTAAAATAAAACATCCTGAGTGAGGTAAACCAGACCCAGAAAGACAAACATGGTATGTACTCACTCAAAAATGGATATTATCTGTAAAGTAAAGGATAACCATGCTACAATCCACAGACCCAGAGAAGGTAGGTAGAGGCTCAACGGGGGATGCATGGTTTTCCCTGGGAAGGGGAAATAGAAGACATCTCATGGGTTGACTGTGGGCAGGTGGAGATGGGAACATGAGGGATAAGTTTGGGGTATGGATGGAGGAGGAGAGTACTGAAAGAGATAAAAGGGGGAACATTTCAGAGTTTGGTAGAAACCTGGTCCAAGATAAACTTCCAGGAATCTACAAGGATGAGCCCAGCTAAGACTGCTAACTACAGTGGATACATAGCCTGAACTGGCAAGCTCCTGTGACCACGCAAGCCTTCTAGTGGAGGGATTGAGACACCAACCCTGTCAATCAGAGAATTGTCATCAGAGAAACTTCATCCAGTAACTGATGGAAACATGCAGAGGTCCACAACCAAACATTAGGCTGAGCTCAGGGAATCCTGATGAAGACAGGGAGGAATTGTAAAAGCTAGAAGGGTCAAGGACGTCACAAGAAAATCCACAGAAACAACTAACTTGGGCTCATAGAATTCACAGAGTGAACAACCCAGGAGCCTACATGGGACTAGGAACTCTGTATGCATGTGACAGCTATATAGCTTAGCCTGCTCAGGGGACTTCTAAGAGTATTACTTTTGCTATCTTTTAGGACAATATTCATTATATTGTGTTGCCTTACCCAGCCTTAATACATGAGGAGGTGTTTAGTTTTACTGCAACTTGATATGCCATCCTTTGTTGATACACATGGGAGAACTGCCCTTTCCTAAACAGAAACAGAGGAGGAGTGGATTGGAAGGTGGGTGGAGGGGAGGTGGGAAAGGGGATAGGAGGAGAGGAGGGGATATAAAATAAATAAATAAATTTAGTTTAAAATGTCTGAACACTGAAAAAAATACCAATGCTTCTCAAACTAATTTATAAAAAAGAAGAGAAAGGTACCCTGCCAAAATCCTTTCATAAAGCCAATTTTACCCTGATATCAGATCCAGATAAACACATACAAAGACTATGGTGGGTAATCTTACTGATGAACACAGATACAAAAATTTCTCAACAAAGTACTTACAAAAAGAATTCAAGAAACCTCAAAAATACCATTTATCATGATCAAGTTGGCTTCATTCTAAGGATGCAGTGGTTGTTCAACATATATAAATCAATAAACGAACTCAGGGACAGAAATCACATAATCATCCCAAAAGATGCAGAACAGGCCTTAGACAAACAACAACACCCCTTCATGAAAAAAGTCCTGAAGAAGTTATAAGTATAAATATCATACCTCAACTAATAAAAGCTATACACAACAAAACAACACTCATCATTATACTAAATGGGGAAAATCCACTAAAATCAGAGATAAGACGAGGTTGTTCTCTTTCTCCACTCTTATTTAATACAGTGCTTAAAGTCCCAGAGGGACACAAATAGAAAGAAGTGAAAGTATTCTTACCTTCAAATGATATGATTCTATGCATACGACTTTAAAGACTCCACCAGAAAACTCTTAGAACTGATAAACACTTTCATCAAGGTGGCACAATTTCAAAATTAACATGCAAGCAGAGTGGTGACATATGCCTCTAATCCCATTTCTTGGAAGGCAGAGGCAAGAGAATATGTGTGAGGTGGAGGCCAGCCTGGTCCACATAGTAACTTCTAGCTTAATCAGAACTACACAGTGAAACTTTGTCTCAAAACACAAAACAAAGAAAATGAAAAATTAGCATAGAAAATCAGTATCTTTCCAATAACAAATGTTATAGAATATTATTTTAAGATGTGTTACATTTGTTTATGCTATGAAATATTTGTTTAATGATGTGTTGCATTGTTTTAGTTTGCATTCGTTTAACTCTGTAAGGCTGTGCTACTTTGCCTGCATAAGACACCTGATTATTCTAATAAAGAGCTGAATGGCCAATAGCTAGGCAAGAGAAAGGATAGGTGGTGCTGGAGGCAGAGAGAATAAATAGAAGAAATCTAGGGAAGAGCTAGGAGTGAGAAAAGGAGGAGAGAGAATGCTAGGGTCCAGCCACCCAGTCACGCAACCAGCCACAGAGGAAGGAAAGAAAGATATGTAGAATTAAGAAAGATAAATCACTAAGAGGCAAAGCATAGGAAAAGACACATGGTATAATTTAAGTTAGAAAAGTTGGCGAGAAACAAGGCAAGCTAAGGTCAGGCATTCATCAAGTAAGAATAAGTCTCTCTCTTATTCTGTTAGTGGTGGACAGACAAAAGCAATATATATTATGTAAATGCATGAAACTTTCAAAGAATAAAAAATACTATCAACAAGTGATGAAAAGATGTAAGCCAGTCTGTGGTGGCACACGCCTTTGATCCCAGTACTCAGGAGGCAGAGGCAGGTGGATCTCTGTGAGTTCGAGACCAGCCTGGTCTACAAGAGCTAGTTCCAGGACAGCCTCCAAAGTTACAGAGAAACCGTGTTTCGAAAGTCCCCCCCCAAAAAAGACTTAAATTTTTGAAAAATGGAGCAAAAGATAAAATTGAAAAGAATTTCAAATTCCATCTAAACATTCCTTTTTGTCATTTTGAGTATTTCTGAAAGTTTTCTTTTTAGAGATTATTGAAGACCTTTACTCTTTGCCTTTCTTGTTTTATATATATTTTCAGTCACTTGGGAGGAAATGTATGTTTACCATAAACCTATAAATAGGACTATTTAAAGTGTAAATCTAGTTGGCCTTACTAATAAAATCCTGGAGTCATATTTTGGGGTAAATGCTGAGAAGTAAAGGAGTCAGTCACTAGAGAGACTTCTTACCTCTACAGAATCCTCAGACCCAAGGGTCATGCTCCTGTCTCCTCCCGCCTTATATTCCTCTCTCCACCCAGCATATTACTTCCTGTTTCCACCTCATTAGTGCTGGGACTAAAGGCCAGTGACTTCCAAGTACTGGGATCAAAGGCATGAGATCCCAAGGGCTGGGATCAAAGGTGTGAGTCACCACTACCTGGCCTCTATGGCTAACTAGTGGCCTGCTCCACCCTCTGATCTTCAGGCAAGCTGTATTTGTTAGAGCACAAACACAATATCACCACAACTATTATTTTCAGAACATAAAATATGATAATTTAACCTACCAGTGGTCCTGCCTCTCCTAAATAGCTTCAGTCTTCAAAGTCCAATGGATTTTTTTCAAAGAAAATTTTCACTCAGTTTTTACATGGATAATAATTAAACTTTATGGTAAAAAAATTTAGTACCTTGGAATAAACCTAGTCAATCAAATGAAAGTTGTCTACAATTAATATTTTTAAACACTGAAGAAGCTTAAAGTGACACTAGATGGAGACTCCCTAGTCTCATAGATCAGCAAAGTTAACTGTAATAATGGCCATACTGCCAAAAGCAGTCTGCAGACTCAATTCAATCCTGATCAAAATTCCAACATCAGGGGCTGGAAAGACGGTTCAGAAGTTAAGAGCATTTGTTGCACTTGCAGAGGAGGACCCTGGATCAGTTCCCAGCACTCGCATGGTGGCTCACAATGGTCCATAACTCCAGTTCCAGGAGCTCTGCTTCCCTTTTCTGATATTCGTGAGCATCGGGAACACATGCAGAGTACATACATACAGGGAAAACACTCATACACATTAAATAAAATAAAGCTAAAAAACACTTAAGCACCTCCCTCTTCCAACAATAATAGGATAGGGCGTCTCAAAGGGCCAATAAAATCCAGCCATTAGCCCTCCGAGATGAAATGGCAGTCAGTGCTTACATCCAATCCCTAGCAAAGAATTCTCAATCTAAGGAATTTAAGGTTAGGTTTAGCCGCCTCTGCTTTAAAAAATGAGGGGAAAAAATGAGAACACAAAACACTGCATGATCTGTACCAACAGAGCAACCTTGTCCATACAGGACGTAATGGAAATTTCGAAGTGTTCAAGGTCTTCATCAGTCAATCAGTTAAAAGTGAGGGTGAGTGGGAGGAAGGTAAAAAAATTCATTTACTTTTAGTGATACCTTTGCTGCAAATAGGCCCTTAGCATCAGGGTATGTTCTTAGAGCCTGTCCCTTCTTGGATGATCCCACTGACATCTCATAAGGACGTCACCGATACATGGTTAACTCAGCCACAGGCCACCATGACATCTCATAAGGACGTCACTGATATAGAGTTAACCTAGCCATAGGCCACCATGGCTCTCCCATACCCTCTGTGTTCTGACATCATCAATATGCCACCAGACACTGTGGATTCCATCCTTACTGCACTTTGAAGGGGCTGGCCCTGTAGGACCAGATACTGGAAGAGTGTTTCTATTTTCATATGTGATGGGAAAGGCATCAAGAGGAGGATGGTATTGAAGGTCTGGTTAAGGCACAATCTGATACAGATTTGCCCATACCTCAGGCCTCCCAATCACCCTGATACCTGTATGACAATTTCCTTTGATATAAAACCTCCAACTTGGAGAGAAGCTTGTTAAGACAATGGCTGTTAAAAGAGAGGTGAAAAATTCCATCCTTCAAGGAAGCTTCTTAAACTTGGGAAGAAAATAACTCCAAAAAACTTCAGGAAGTCTCTGAAATTGACTAGTCCCTCTCCTTCCCCAAGCATACATCAGCTGTAAAGACATCTCAGAGTGTATCTCAAACAAGCTGAGCCACAAAGACGAGGCTCAGGCCAGTTGAGCCACATAAATGAAGCAGAATTCAGCCAAGCTCCTTGGAAGAAACTCAGACCACCTGAGCAACCTGAAAGAGACACTTCCTTTCTGATTAAACTGACTGTACGTTCTGCAGTGCACTTCAGGTTTCTAGAGCTGCCAGCAATGATGGGGTGGGTTTTGGTGTCACAACTTTATCTTTGAGTCATTTCTTCTTCTATAACTAACAACAATAAAATAATTTGTTGGTTCACCAACTTGGATTTTTGTGGTATCCTTACTTTGGGGTGTGCCCATTCCCTATATGGTAGAAGACATTTATTCACATGTCCCCAGAAACATTCTCACACAACACCTGGATACTCCAGAGCTGCACTCAGGTTTCTGGCCTAAATTTGGGACTGCCAAAGTCTGACTTCTCAACCCCACTGCACCAACCCTTAGTTGGCTGCTTTCCCATTGCTCCCCAAGATGTGTTCCTCAAGGACTGCCTGTGTAGTTGATAAAGCTGTACACACCACCAGACATTTCCCCATTCACATGACTATACTGAATAGGATACACAATAAAAAATCTTGATCCTAGCCCTCTGCCTGAGGCATCTATCCTGCTCTAAACTTGGTCAGTGGAACAGACCATCATCAAGAATATCCACATAGGCCTGGCAAAGGAAGTCTTCTGGGTACTGTTCCACCATGCCCTCTGGACCCTGAGAGGATATCTCCACTCATGGCAGGAATATGAAGTACCTCTGAGTATGATTGGGGACCATAGATTGAGGCTCCTCCCTCTTAGAAGTCAATAAGGCAATGGATCACTCTGTGGCTGCAGGACCTAGCCCGAATATCCTCGTACTTCATGGCCATCTGCAGCAGCAGCAGCAGCAGCCTGGTGTTCGCCCTTCACGTTTGCCTGCTCGCCCTTCTTCCACACCTAAGTCCCTCATAACCTGAATGCCCCCAAGCAGGAAACACAATTGGGCAGACAATCCCCACCAGGTGGGAAACACAGGAGAAGCTCTACCCCTGAAAGCACTCATAGCTTCACTGAGAGTGTAAATACGTCTCTTCCACATGAAAAATGGTGAGCTTGTGTGCTGGGCTCCAAACAGAGGCTGCTGCTGTGACAGATGGTTTCTATAAGCTCACCCTGCTTGTGGAGCACAGTAATCGAGGGCTGGGATGATCTTACACTTTCAATCACACTAATCAGTATCACTAAGCCATGCCCAGCTGAAGAGCACTGAATTGTGTATGATGATGTTGTGGGTACAGGAGGAACCATTTGGGCGGGGCAGTTGGGCGGAACCATCATAGCAGGGTCCTAACAAGTCAGGGTGTTCGGGACACTGATCAGTCAGCTTGCACAGGATCTCTGAATACCCAGGTAGCACCACCCATCCACTCGTGCTGCTGGGCTGAGCTTCCGAAGCCTCAGGCTTGTTGGGTCAGTGCCACTCATGGGCAGGGCAGCTTGGAGGAAATCTATATTGGAGGGCCCCATTAGTACAAGTTCCCTGGGAATGAACTGTTGAGAGAGCTGTAGGTTTTGGGTTCTCAGAGACATCCTCCTCCCCACCCCACGCCCCTCCGCGAGTCTGCACAGACAGCTAATTTACTGGAAACCAATCCTCGCGAGATCTTGTTTGCACATGCGCAGTGGTCCTCACGTGCTATTCCCTGTATAAACCCCGCTGCACTTGGCACAAGGACTTCCTTTTGTTCTCCGAGTGTGAGCAGTAAGGTTGTGTTAGTGGCGGGGGGAGGGGGGTTGGGTTGCTGAGAGGAAAGTCAGAGTAGTCATGCAGGACCCTGATGAGGGCCTAGATGGGAGAGCAGTGACTGAAGGAGGTGACAAGAATGGGCAGCAGAGTCCTCAAGCTCCCGAAACCCAGGCTAGCTCTCCAAGTTCGGCAACCGAAGGTGACCGTGGCAACTTCCCTCAGAGTGGCCCACAAGATTCCAGTAGCCCGGCTGCCCCTGGTAGCCCGGCTGCCCCTGGTAGCCCGGCTGCCCCTGGTAGCCCGGCTGCCCCTGGTAGCCCGGCTGCCCCTGGTAGCCCGGCTGCCCTGGTAGCCCGGCTGCCCTGGTAGCCCGGCTGCCCCTGGTAGCCCGGCTGCCCCTGGTAGCCCGGCTGCCCCTGGTAGCCCGGCTGCCCCTGGTAGCCCGGCTGCCCCTGGTAGCCCGGCTGCCCCTGGTAGCCCGGCTGCCCCTGGTAGCCCGGCTGCCCCTGGTAGCCCGGCTGCCCCTGGTAGCCCGGCTGCCCCTGGTAGCCCGGCTGCTCCAGGCAGTCCTGTAGGGTCCGGTGCAGCCGCTGAAGAGGCAGCTGTGGTTCCCCACAGCGAGCAGCCACCACTTGTCCCTGGACCCAGCGGAGATACGGCATCAACAACTGGAAATCGACTCCTGGAGTTGTATCCTTTTCTAAGAGACAGACCCTTGGCAGGGGCTACTGGAACATAGGGAGGCTAAAACTTCCATGGAAGGCTTTGGGGGCACGGTGCACAGCTAATTAGGAAATGGCCAGATGGCTGTAGTGTGGCCAGTCCAGTGCAGCGGTTGGCATCCTGGCAGGACAAGGAGACTCCTTGCCTTAGAGGGTTGAAGGGTATACAAGAAGACCTGAATCTCTGGAGAGGTGGGAGGTGACTAGGTTCGGGTGGCAGGAGGGCTCATTGCCAGACAGGCCTAGGAAATGTATCCAGGTAAAGGGAAACTAAGTAGTGGATGGTGCCTTAACCTTATCTCCCCACAGCTCTGTAACAGTGCCTTTCAGGTCTGCAGTGGAGGCAGACATGGCCCGCAGGTCCCTGGTCTCCAATGCCCGTCGCCAGCAAGTGATGGTTCAGCAGGAGTTCACTGTGAATGACAGTATCCTGTCTGTGTCAGTATCCCAAAAGTCTGGAGTAGGGGTGGACTCAGGATTGGGAGGCAGAGTGCACTCTAGAGCTCCCCTAATATAGACACGGGTGGATTTAATGTAAGCAGGACCTGAACAGATCCCTCGTCATTTCCCTGACGGTGTCTCTCCTTCTCTCAATTTTAGTAGGTGGACTACTGAAGACCCTGTGCTCTTCCGCATTTCCATCAACACTTTTCTTGACCAGCTGTCCCTGGTGATGAGAAACATCCAGCGCCTGGAGTTTGTGGCTGTTGTCAAACGAGGCCGAGGAAGAAGTCGTGAATCCTAACATGTTACTGGATACAAGAAAAGTCAGAGGCGTTTTCATGTTTTGAACAATTGCTATTTTGCCCTTAAAATTTCAGTGTTTCAATACTCTGTGTCATGTATTAGTCTCATGGTTGGATTGTTTCCCAGTGGCTGAAGGAATGAGCGTTTACATGTTACAGACAAAATAAAAATTAGCAAATATTTTTTCATCTGACTTTACTTTTGACTATGGCAAAAACTGCCAGGTTTTCTCATCTGTGTGCTTCTGTGGAGAAGTTCTGTAATTTAAATGTCTGAGTAGTCCAAAGTAATTTAAGACAATTTAGGAAATGGAAGGAAAATGAAATTACTTGCGTATAGTCGTACAACAAAAATTATTGACAATGTTTTTGAAGTGCAGGTGTTTGTATATGTACATGTTGATATTGTGAGGGTCACCTGTGTGCACATGCATGTGTCTGTGTATGTACACATATGAATGTTCTGTATATGGAGCCCGGGTGCCGACCAGGGATGCCTATTCTTGGGGGCCTGGATACCTTGTGGTTTTCTTTTCTTTTCTTTCTTTCAATATGGCCTCACAGTGATTAAGAAATTCCAATTTGGCTAGACCGACTGGGCAGTAGGCTATGGGGATCTGCCTGTCTTCATATGCCTAGAACTGGCATGACAATGTATTGCCTCCCCCTCCAGATTTTATGTCAGTACTTGAACTGAATACACATCTTCATACTTAAGCAGCAAGAACTTGACCAAACTTAATCATCTCCCTAGATCCAGCACATTTTTGAAGTAAGAAAATTTGGAACTCCTGTTGTAGCTCAATCCTTGGGTGCTTGCATAGCATGCTAGAAGTCCTGGGTCACAAGTAATATGAAAAATAAGAGTATATTTTAGCAATATACTTTTCTTTATATATTATATGCATGAATGCAGCTATAATATACTATATCTTTTACAAGGTATATTTCTTTTAAATACCATCTTTTCCATTTTCTAAAACTGCATTTAAATAACACGTAGTACTTTAGTGCTTTCCAAGGTAATTTCCCCATAATAACGAAATCTATGCATGAATACTTCTTTTCCTGTACTACATTTTAAGAGGGACACTTATTAAGTTAATTATCCATTTATTTTTTAAACTCCTGTATCTGTAGTATACAGATGTTCTCCTAAATGTACCTTCCCACAAAATAATAGTTGCATATGCTCATCACCGCTAGAGTGTCCACCTGCCAAAATTTACAATGGGCATCACGTGAGATCCTAAGAACATAGAAACAGCAGAGTGGGATATGTGTGGCTCCTGGACTTCCTTTCCGATTAGTGTAGAGCGGCACTGAGGTAATTGATTGTGCTTGTGAAGTAGTGCCTAGCTGTGTACAAACAGCTTGCATGCAAGAATCTTGCTAAACTCACTCATTAATTCTTGTGACTGTTTTGTAGGCCCCATCAGATATGTATGTGGGAATGTCAATAAAGACAGTTTCATTCCGTCCTAATCTGATACTGTTCCCTGATTGTTTTCTTTCTTCACTCTGTCTTGGATGCTCCTGGTCCTCCTCTCTGTCCTTGGTATGTTGCGGGGTGGGGGTGGGGGCGTCAGGCCCCTCCCAGAGCCCAGGCTACTACCTCCCGAGAGATGAGGTTTCATATGCAGGTGAACGGGCACAGACGCAGGCACCTGGCTCGGTTGGATTGGGCAGTTACCTATGGAGTGGTTCCATTTGTACAAGTTCCCAGGGCAAGGGCTGTGTGAGGGGAAGTGGCCTATTGGCCTTCAGAGAGGTGCCTTGCTCCCCAAGGCCTAGGGGAGTGAAGGCTCAGCTGGAACCAACCTTTGCAAGATCCTGCCTGCACAAGCACAGTGGGATTCACATAAGCACAGTATATAAAGGTGTGGAGCTGGGTCTGTTCACCTCAGTCATTCAAGAGAGGGTGAGTGGTGTGGTCCTGTTGGAGGTGGATGCTGAGTGGAAAACCAGAGTCTTTGTGAAGGACCCCTGTATGAACACAGATGGGAGACGAGACGGCAGAAGAAGGTGAGCATAGATGTAGGTGGGCATCAAGCTCCTGATGTCCCGGCTAGCTCACAGAGTACTGCATCTGAGGGTGGCCGTGGAAGTTCACTCATGTGAGTGGCCCAGAAAATGCTGGTATCCAGGGTTCTCTAGGTAGGCTCAGCATAGGGAGCACTGTAGGGTCAGGAGTGGCAGCTGCCAATCTCCAGATACCAAATGTTCCTGGCCCCAGTGGAGATGCTCCAACAATAACTGTTAGTCGACTCCTGGGGTTGTACCCTTCCATAGGAGACCCTTTTCAAGGGCTACAGGAGCATAGGAAGGCTAAACCAGACATTTGCGACAGTGCCTGTCAGAGAGTCGTGTGAGAGTATAATAAACCTCAACATTTGGTCTTCCGGGGAGGGGTGGTGGTGGTGGTGACACTTTTAATGCAGTGGAGGAAATATGCTCTATGCAGAAAATGATGCTGGGACACTTGTATAAACTTCAGTGCTTACCCAATCCCATTTCTCAAACCAATACAAGTGGGACTCCTCAATATGGATTTCCCCTAAGTTGCCCCACCCACACGTGTTAATGATTCTGAGGACCACAGAAAGCCTTCGCATTGCATTATTCATGGGTGGTATAACCCAAGTGTTCAGAGCACCTGTGCAAGCAGTGCTTGTCTGTCTTGGACACTCTAAGACGTTAAGAATCTTACAGATGGTTCCTCTCAGCTTCTCCACCTAAACTGTCCCTTTGGACTGAGATCACCCTCTGAGACAAGGAAGCCCCACATTCTTCACCAGGCAGGCATCACCTAATGGCATTAGTCAATGTGGCTTAATGAGAAGGCCCACTGAAGTCCTGGATTACTAACTGCGTGTTCCACAGTCCTTCTGGGCTTATAGGAACCATCTGTCTCGGCAATGGCTTCTACTTAGGAGTCCAGCAGAGGGGCCTGCCGTTTTGCAGGAAATATATTGAAGAGGTGTATTTTCACACATGCCCAGAGAAGTCCCATATGCTTTGAAAGTCAGAGCTTTGTGTTAGCTCAGTCACTGAGTAGCCGCTGCCACAGAGGACTCAGCTCCCTTCCCCAGAAACCCCTGGCTTCCCTGTGCTCCTTCCCCTGCCCTGCCTCCCCTCTCCTCCTCTCCCTGCCCACCTTCTGGCCTTCTGCCATCCATAGGACATTTCCAGAAAGGAAAAGGAATCCTACTGTATGCCTGATACCTAGAATCCCCCTTTCCACTCCCTTTGCTGATCCAAGAAAGGGTCATGATCTGCTTCCTGCTGACACTGAGGATTCTACCCATATAAGAATTTAACAGAGAAATGGCAGGAAGGCTGTTACTACTGCTACTGTCTGAGGAATCGCTGATGATTTCTGTGAAAAGAACCCAGTGAAGGTGTTTAGGAAGAAATTTTCCTGCAACAGTAGTACCATTCAGCATCCAGAATATGGGACACAACTCAGCTACAAGGTGATGATTACAAAAGCGCATGCCAGTTCTGATAGAGGTTGGACAGGCTAAGGACGATCAGCTGAAAATTCAGTGGTTCCCCGAAGCTTAAGTGAGGATTTCCTTACAATGAGTAGAATTTCCATCTTATCCCTTGTCACCATTCTCAAAACCTCACAGCTTGTGTGATACAACCATTTGGGGTACCTTTTAACATAATTTTTATTGATCCTTTGTGAATTTCACATCATGCACCCCAATCCTGCTAACCTCCCAGTCCCTCCATATCGGCCCCTCACCCCTGCAGCATGCCCCCTCAAAAAAAAAGAACGCCCAAAATTAATGAAAAAATAAAACAAACAAACAAAACGTCACTCCTCCTCCATCTTTCCAACACTTCTTCATTCGTCCTGGTGGCATCGGGAGCTGCAGTGTGTCATGCAGTATACCCTTTTGTCCAATCAGCCCCACCCGTAAGATGTTCATTGCAACGAGTCATTGGTTTGGTTTAAGGCCTCTGGTACCACCAGCATCGCTGGACCCTCACCGAAACTCCTCTTGGATATCCTGCTGTTGTCTGAGTGATGGAGATCCTGTGGTTATCGTTCCGCAGGACCAGTCCCTTCACTCACTCCAGCAGGTCACAGATGGGGTAGATGTTAGGGTGAGCCAACCCAAGGCCCAAGATGAGGGTCTGGGTGGTAGCTGAGCTGGTCGTCTCTGTCCCTGGGACCGCTCCCTGCCCCGCTCAGGCGAGGGTCAGGGGCAGAAACAGCAATCCTGGCCAGCTCTCCCAAGCCTGTGATGAGGGGTGGGGCCTTCTCTCCCGAGGGCGGGGGCGGGGGTGGGGTGGGGAGGCTCTCCCATGGTGGGTGGGGCCAATTCTCCAGCTGCAGAGTCCAGTGAGGGGCAGGGCCAGTTATCCCAGGGCCAGTGAGG